>NW_027521454.1:0-82197 GCF_052094955.1 Ictidomys tridecemlineatus
AGAGCAGATGTTGGAGGCTGGGGTGCAGAAGGATTGTTGCAGAGACCAGAGGTTGGAGACTGGGGTGCAGAAGGATCGTTATAGAGAGGAGAGATTGGAGACTGTGGTGCAGAAGGACTTTTACAGAAAGCACAGGTTGAACACTGGGGTTCAGTAGGACTTTTACAGAGAGCACAGGTTGGAGACTCATGTGCAGAAAATCCATTGCACACAGCAAATATTGGAGACTGGGTTGCAGAAGAAGTGTTGCAGAGAGCAAAGATTCGAGATTGAAATGCAGAAGGACCCTTACAGAGAGTAGAGTTTCGAGACTGCTTTTCAGAAGTACTTTTACAGAGAGCAGAGTTTGGAGATAGGTGTGCAGAAGGATCTTACAGACAGCATAGGTTTGAGACTGGGGTGCAGGAAGACTGGTGCAGAGAGCAGAGGTTAGAGTCTGGGGTGCAGAAGGATAGTTGAAGAGAGAAGAGTTTGGAGACTTGGGTCAAAAGGCCTGTTATAGACATCATAGTTTGGAGATTGGGGTGCAGAAGGCCTTTTACAGAGAGCAGTGCTTGGAGACTGGGGTGCAGAAGGATAGTTACAGAGAGCAGAGTTTAAAGAGTGGGTTTCAAAAGGATCTTACAGAGACAAATGTTTGTAGACTGAGGTACATAGGACTGTTACACAGAGAAGAGGTTTGAGACTGAGATGCAGAAGGATCGTTCCTGAGAGAAGAGTTTTCAGACTGAGGTGCAGAAGGACTGTTACTGAGAGCAGAGGTTGGAGACTAGAGTGGAGAAGGACTTCTGAGGAAAGCAGAGGTTGGAGACTGAGGTGCAGAAGGACTGTTACAGAGAGCAGAGGTTGGAGACTGGGGTGCAGAAGGACTGATACAGAAAGCAGAGGTTGGTGACTGTTGTGCAGATGGACTGTTGCAGAGAGCAGAGGTTAGAGACTGGGGTGCAGAAGGACTATTGCACAGAACAGAGGTTGCAGACTGAGGTGCAGAAGGACTGTTACAGAGAACAGAGTTTGGAGAATGTGGTGCAAAAGGACTGATACAGAAAGCAGTGGTTGGAGACTGGGGTGCAGAAGGACCCTTACAGAGAACAGAGGTTTGAGACTGTGGTACAGAAGGACTGTTACAGAGAGCAGAGGTTGGAGACTGGGGTGCAGAATTACTGTTGTAGAGAACAGAGGTTAGAGGCTTGGGTGCAGAAGGACCATTGCAGAAAGCAGAGGATGGAGACTGGGTTTCAGAAGGATCTTACAGAAAGCAGAGTTTGGACACTGAGTTGCAGAACGGCTGTTGCAGAGAGCAGAGTTTGGAGATTAGGGCACAGAAGGACTGTTGCAGAGAGCAGAAATTGTAGTCTGAGTTGCAGAAGGACTGTTACAGAAAGCAGAGTTTAGAAAACAGGGTGCAGAAGAACTGATACAGAAAGCAGAGTTTAGAGTCTGGTGTCCAGAAGGACCATTACAGAGAGAAGAATTTGGAGACTGTAGTACAGAAGGACTATAACAGAGAGCAGAGGTTTTGAGACTGGGGTGTTGAAGGACTGTTGCAGAGAGTAGACGTTGGAGCCTGAGGTGCAGAAGGACTATTACAGAGAGCAGAGGTTGGAGACCTGAGTGCAGAAAGAGTGATAAAGAAAGCAGAGTTGGAGAGTGGGGTGCAGAAGGACCGTAACAGAGAGAAGAGTTTGGAAACTGCAGTACAGAAGGACTGTTACAGAGAGCAGATGATGGAGACTAGGGTGAAGAAGGACTGTTGGAGAGAGCAGATGTTGGAGACTGGGGTTCAGAAGGACTGTTGCAGAGAGCAGAGGTTTAAGACTGGTGTGAAGAAGGACTGTTGCAGAGAGCAGAGGTTGCAGAGTGAGGTGCAGAAGGACTGTTACAGAGAGCAGAGTTTGGAGACTGTGGTTCAGAAGGACTGATACAGAAAGCAGAGGTTGGAGACTGGGGTGCAGAAGGACCCTTACAGAGAACAGAGGATGAAGACTGTGGTACAGAAGAACTGTTGTAGAGAACAAGGTTGGAGACTGCGGTGCAGAGGAACCATTGCATAGGGCAGACGTTGGAGACTAAGGTGCAGAAGGAATGTAACA
The DNA here is from genome assembly GCF_052094955.1 of Ictidomys tridecemlineatus. Taxonomy (NCBI): domain Eukaryota; kingdom Metazoa; phylum Chordata; class Mammalia; order Rodentia; family Sciuridae; genus Ictidomys; species Ictidomys tridecemlineatus. The sequence continues at coordinate 2,094 of NW_027521454.1, forward strand.
GAGAGCAGAGTTTGGAAACTTGGGTGCCGAAGGATCGTTGCAGAGAGTAGATTATGAAGACTGGGGTATAGAAGGACTGTTCTAAAGAGAAGAGGTTGGAGACTGGGGTGCAGAAGGACTGTTGCAGAGAGCAGTTGTTTAAGACTAAGGTGCAGAAAAACTGTTACAGGGAGCAGTGTTTGGAGATGTGGGTGCAAATGGACTGATACTGAGTGTAGAGTTTGGAGACTGGGAGCAGAAGGATCTTACAGAGAGGAAAGTTTGGAGACTAGGGTGCAGAAGGATTGTTGCAGAGAGCAGATGTTGGAGACTGGGGTGCAGAAGGATTGTTGCAGAGAGTAGATTATGGAGACTGGGGTATAGAAGGACTGTTCTAAAGAGCAGAGGTTGGAGACTGGCGTGCAGAAGGCTTGTTGCAGAGAGCAGTTGTTGAAGACTGAGGTGCAGAAAAACTGTTAGAGAGAGCAGTGTTTGGAGATTGAGGTGCAGAAGGACTGTTTTAGAGAGCACAGGTTGGAGACTGGGTGCAGAAGGACTGTGCAGAGTGCAGTGTTTCCAGACTGGGGTGCAGAAGGACTGTTGCAGAGGTTGGAGACTGCAGGGAATGACTGTTACAGAGAGCAGAGGTTAAAGCCTGGGGTGCAGAACGACGGATACAAAAAGCAGAGTTTGGAGACTTGGGTGCAGAAGGACCATTACAGAGAATAGAGGTTGGAGACTGTGGTACAGATGTACTGATGCAGAGAGCAGAGGTTGGAGACTGGGGTCCAATAGGACTGTTGCAGAAAGCAGAGGTTGGAGAATGGGGTGCAGAAAGATCGTTGCAGAGAGAAAAGGTTGGAGACTGAGGTGCAGAAAACCTCTTACACAGAGAAGAGCTTGGAGACTGGGGAGCAGAAGGCCTGTAACATAGAGCAGCGTTTGGAGACTGAGTGGCATAAGGATCTTACAGAGAGCAGAGGTTGGTGACTGAGGTGCTGAAGGACTGTCAGAGAGAGCAGAGGTTGTAGACTTTGGTCCACAAGAATCGTTGCAGAGAGCTGTGTTCTCAGAATGAGGTTTAGAAAAACGTTTGCAGAGAGCAGATGTTGGAGACTGGGATGCAGAAGAACTGTTGCAGAGAGCAGAGTTTGGAGACTTGGGTGTAAAAGGATCATTAAAGAGACACGAGTGTAGAGCCTGGGGTGCCAAAGGACTGTTACAGAGAGCAGATTTTGGAGACTAGGGTGCAGAATGACTGTTACAGAGAGCAGATGTTGAAGACTGAGGTGCAGAAAGACCTTTGCAAAGAGAAAAGGTTGGAGACTTAGGTGCAGAAGGACTTGGGTATAGAAGGACTGATAGAGAAATCAGAGGTTGGAGAGTAAGGTGCAGAAGGACCATTACAGAGAGAAGAGTTTGGAAACTGCAGTAGAGAAGGACTGTTACAGAGAGCAGAGGTTGAAGACTGGGTTGCAGAAGTCCTGTTACAGAGAGCAGGGTTTGAAGACTGTTGTGCAGAAGGAATGTTACAAAGTGCAGAATTTAAAGACTGGTTTGTAGAAGGATCTTACAGAGAGCAGAGTTGGTAGAATGAGGTGCAGAAGGACTGTTTCAGAGAGCAGAATTAGGAGACCGGAGTGCAGAAGGGTGCTTTAAGAAAGCAGAGTTTTCAGACTGAGGTTCAGAAGTACTGTTGCAGCGAGCAGGTGTTTGAGACTGGGGTGCAGAAGGACTGTTGCAGAGAGGAGAGTTTGGATACTGGGGTGCAGACGGACTGTTATAGAGAGCAGAGTTTGGAGACTGGGTTGCTGCAGAATCTTACAGAGAACAGAGCTTGGAGACTGAGGTTCAGGTGGACTGTTAGAGAGAGCAGTGGTTTGAGACTGGGGTGCAGAAGGATCGTGCAGAGAGCAGAGGTTTCAGACTGAGGTCAAGAAGGATGGTTACAAAGAGGAGACGTTGGAAACTGAGGTGTAGAAGGACTGTTAAACATAGGTTAGTTTGGAGACTCAGGTTCAGAAGGACTGTTACAGGAAGTTTGGAAATTGGGGTGCAGAAAGATTGTTACCGAGAGCAGAGGTTGGAGACTGGGGTGCAGAAGGATTCTTACATAGAGCACAGGTTGGAGACTGAGGTGCACACGGTTAGATACAGAGAACAGAGGTTAGAGACTGGGGTTCAGACAGACTGATACAGAAAGCAGAGGTTGGAGACTGGGGTGTAGATTGACCCTTACAAAGATCACAGGTTAACGACTGGTGTACAGAAGGACTGTTACAGAGAGCAGATCTTGGAGTCTGGAGAGCAGAAGTACTGTTTCAGAGGACAGAGGTTGGAGACTGAGGTGGAGAAATAATGTTACAAAGAGCAGAGTCTGGAAACTGGAGTGCAGAAGGATATTATAGAGAGCAGAGGTTGGAGACTGTGGTGCAGAAGGACTGTTGCAGAGAGCAGACGTTGGAGACTGGGGTCCAGAAGGATCGTTGCAGAGAGAAGAGTTTGGAGACTGGGGTGGAGAAGTACTGTTACAGAGAGCAGATATTGGAGACTGGGGTTAAGAAGGACTGTTACAGAGAGCAGAGTTTGATGACTGGTGTGAAGAAGGACATTTACAGAGAGCAGAGGTTGGAGACTGGGGTTCAGATGGATCTTACAGAGAGCAGAGTTTGGAGACTGGGGTGCAAAGGACTGTTGCAGAGAGAGATGTTGGAGACTGTGGTTGAGAAGAATCTTTGAAGAGAGAAGTGGTTGGAGACTGGAGTGCATAAGTTCTGTTACAGAGAGCAGAGTTAAAAGACTGTTTTGCAGAACGACTGTTACAGAGTGCAGAGTTTAAAGACTGGGTTGCAGAAGGGTCTTACAGAGAGCAGAGTTTGGAGACTGAGGTGTAGAAGGACTGTTACAGAGAGCAGAGGTAGGAGACTGGGGTGCAGAAGAGTCGTTGCAGAGAGCAGAGTTTTCAGACTGAGGAGCAGAAGTGTTGCAGAGAGCAGATGTTGGAGACTGGGCTGGAGAAGGACTGTTGCAGAGTGCAGATGTTGGTAACTAGGGTGCAGAAGGACTGTTTTAGAGAGCATAGGATGGAGACTGGGGTGCAGAGGACTGTTGCATAGAGCAGAGTCTGGAGCCTGATGTGTGGAAGGCCTTTAACAGAGAGCAGAGTTTGGAGACTAATATGCAGAAGGACTGTTACAGAGAGCAGAGGTTGGATACGGGGGTGCAGAAGGATCTTACAGAGAGCAGAATTTTGGGACTGAGGTGCAAAAGCACTGTTGCAGAGATCACAGGTTGGAGACTGGGGTGCACTAGGATCATTTCAGAGAGCAAGGTTAGGCCTGCTACAGAGAGTAGAGTTTGGAGACTGGCCTGCAGAAAGCCTATTACAGAGAGGAGAGGTTGGAGACTGCGGTGCAGAAGGACTGTTATAGAAAGCAGTGTTTGGAAACTGGGTTACTGAAGGATTTTACAGAGAGCAGAGGCTGTAGACTGAGGTGCAGGTGGACTGTTACAGAGAGCAGTGCTTTTAGACTGGGGTGCAGAAGGATCGTGCAGAGAGCAGAGGTTTCAGACTGAGGTGCAGAAGGACTGTTACAGAGAGCAGAGGTTGGAGACTGAGGTGTAGAAGGACTGTTACAAAGAGGACAGTTTGGAGACTAAGATACAGAAGGACTGTTACAGGAAGCAGAGTTGGAAATTGGGGTGCAGAAGGACCGTTACAGAGAGCAGAGGTTGAAGACTTCCGTTTAAGATTGTTGCTGAGAGCAGAGGTTGAAGACTGGGGTGCAGAAGGACTCTTACATAGAACAGAGGATGGAGACTGAGGTGCAGAAGGATAGATACAGAGAACAGAGTTTGGAGACTGGGGTTCAGACAGACTGTTACAGAAACCAGAGGTTTGAGACTGGGATTTAGAAGGACCGTTACAAAGAGCAGAATTTGGAGACTGCAGTACAAAAGGACTGTTACAGAGAGCAGATTTCGGAGGACTGTTGCTGAGGACAGAGGTTGTGAACTGTGGTGAAGAAGGAATGTTACAGAGAGCAGAGTTTTGAAACTGAAGTGCAGAAGGATCTTACAGAGAGCAGAGGTTGGAGACTGTGGTGCATAAGGACTGTTACAGAGTGCAGACATTGGAGACTGGGGTCCAGAAGAATCCTTGCAGAGAGCTGAGTTTGGAGACTGGGGTTCAGAAGGACTGTTGCAGAGAGCAGATGTTTAAGAGGGGGTGCAGAAAGACTGTTGCCAAGAGCAGATTTTAGAAACTGTGGTGCAGAAGGTCTGTTACACAGAACAGAGGTTGGATAGTGAGGTGCAGTAGGACTGTTAAAGAGAGCAGAAGTTGGATACGCAGGGCAGAAGTACCCTTACAGAGAGAAGAGGTTGGAGACTGCAATGCAGATGGATTTAACAGAGAGCAGAGTTTGGAGACTGGGGTTCTAAAGGAATGTTACAGAGTGCAGAATTAAACGACTGGGTTGCAGAAGTATCTTACAGCGAGCAGAGTTGGAAGACTGAGGTGCAGAAGGACAGTTACAAAGAGCAGAGGTAGGAGACTGGGGTGCAGAAGGGTCGTTGCAGAGAGCAGAGATTTCAGTCTGAGGTGCAGAAGAACTTCTGCAGAGAGCAGATGTTGGAGACTGGGGTGCAGAAAGACTGTTGTAGAAAGCAGATGTTGGTAACTAAGGTGCAGTAGTACTGTTGTAGAAAGAAGAGTTTGGAGACTGGGGTGCAGAAGGACTGTTGCGGAGAGCAAAGTTTGGAGACTGAGGTGGGGAAGTCCTGTTACAGAGAGCAGGGGTTGGAGACTGGGGTGCAGAAAGACTGTTGCAGAGAGCAAATATTGGATACTGGGGTGAAGAAGGATCTTACAGAGTGCAGAATTTGGAGACTTAGGTGCAGAAGGACTTTTCAGCGATCAGAGGTAGAAGACTGGGGTGCAGAAGGGTCTTTACAGAGAGCAGAGGTGTCAGACTGAGGTGCAAAAGGACTGTTAAAGAGAGCAGAGGTTAGAGACTGAGGTGTAGAAGGTCTGTAACAGAGAGCAGAGTTTGGAGACTAAGGTGCAGAACGACTATTACAGAAAGCAGATGTTGGAAATTGGGGTGCAGAAGGACCGTTACTGAGACAAGAGTTTGGAGCCTGCGGTATAGAAAAACTGTTACAGAGAGCATAGGTTGGAGACTGAGGTCCAGAAGGATAGATAAAGAGAGCAGAGTTTTGAGACTGAAGTTCAGAAGGACTGATACAGAAAGCAGAGTTTGGAGACTGGGTTGGAGAAGGCCCGTTATGGAGAGCAGAGTTTGAAGACTGCGGTACAAAAGGACTGTTACAGAGAGCAGATGTTGGAGACTGGGGAGTAGAAGGACTGTTGCAGAGGACAGAGGTTGGAGTCTTGGGTGCCGCAGGACACTAGAAGAAAGCAGAGGTAAAAGACTGGGGTAGAGAAGGAAAGTTACAGAGAGCAGAGTTTGGAAACTGGAGTGCAAAGGATCTTACAGAGACAAGAGTTTGCAGACTGTCGTGCAGAAGGACTGTTACAGAGAGCAGTGGTTGGAGACTGGGGTCCAGAATGATCGATGCAGAGAGCAGAGTGTGGAGACTGGGGTGCAGAAGGACTGTTGCAGAGAGCAGAGGTTGGAGACTGAAGTTCAGAACGACTGTTACAGAGAGCAGTGTTTGGAGACTGGGGTTCTTAAAGACTGGTACAGGGAGGAGAGTTTGGACACTGGGGTGCAGAAGGACTGTTATAGAGAGCATAGTTTAGAGACTGCGTTGCTGAAGTATATTACAGAGAGCAGAGGTTGGAGACTGAGGTTCAGGTGGACTTTTACATAGAGCAGTGGTTTGAGACTGGGGTGCAGAAGGATCGTGCAGAGAGCAGAGTTTTCAGACTGGGGTGCAGAATGACTGTTACAGAGATCAGAGGTTGGAGACTGAGTTGTAGAAGGACTGTTACAGAGAAAAGTGTTTGAAGACTCAGGTGCAGAAGGACTGTTACAGGAAGTACAGTTTGGAAATTAGGGTGCAGAAGGACCCTTACAAAGAGCAGAGGTTGCAGACTGCAGTATAGGACTGTTACCGAGAGCAGAAGAACTCTTACATAGAGCACATGTTGGAAACCGAGGTGCAGTAAGATAGACACAGAACATAGGTTGGAGACTGGGGATCAGACAGAATGTCACAGAAAGCATAGGTTGGAGACTGGAGTGAAGAAGGACTGTTACAAAGAGCAGAATTTGGAGACAGCGGTAGAGAAGGGCTGTTACAGAGAGCAGATCTCTGAGTCTGGAGAGCAGAAAACTGCGGCAGAGGACAGAGGTTGGAGACTGGGGTGGAGAAGGAATGCTACAGAGACCAGAGTTTTGAAACTGGAGTGCAGAAGGATCTTAAATAGAGCAGAGGTTGGAGACTGTGGTGCAGAAGGACTGTTGCAGAGAGAATACGTTGGAGACAGGCGTCCAGAAAGATCGTTGCAAAGAGCAGAGTTTGGAGACTGGGGTTCAGAAAGACTGCTGCAGTAAGCAGATATTGGAGACTGGGGTGCAGAAGGACTGTTGCAGAGAGCAGATTTTAAAGGCTGGGGTGCAGAAGTACTATTACATAGAGCAGAGGTTGGAGACTGAGGTGCAGAAGGACTGTTACAGAGATCAGAGTTTGGAGACTGGGGTGCAGAAGGACTGTTAAGGAGAGCAGAGGTTGAAGACTGGGGTTCAGATGAATCTTACACAGAACAGAGTTTGGAGACTGAGGTGCAAAAGGACTGTTGCAGAGAGCAGATGTTGGATACTGGGGTGGAGAAAAAAACGTTGCAGAGAAAGGAGGTTGGAGACTGGGGTGCAGAAGGCCTGTTACAGAGAGCAGAGTTTGGAGACTGTTGTGCAGAAGGACTGTTACAGAGTGCAAAGTTTAAAGACTGGGTTTTCAAAGGATCTTACAGAGAGCAGAGTTGGGAGACTGAGGAGAAGAAGGACTGTTTCAGAGAGCAGAGGTAGGAGACTGGGGTGCAGAAGGGTCTTTGCAGAGAGCAGAGATTTCAGACTGAGATGCAGAAGAACTGTTGCAGAGAGCAGATGTTGGAGACTGGGTTGCAGAAGGACTGTTGCAGAGAGCAGATGTTGGTAACTAGGGTGCAGATGGACTGTTGCAGAGAGCAGAGGTTAGAGAATATGCTGCAGAAGAACTGTTGCAGAGAGCAGAGTTTAGAGACTGAGGTTTGGAAGTACTGCTACAGTGAGCAGAGGTTGGAGACTTAGATGCAGAAGGACTGTTACAGAGAGCAGAGGTTGAATACAGGGGTGCAGAAGGATCTTACAGAGAGCAGAATTTGGAGACTGTGGTGCTGAAAGTGTGTTGCAGAGATCAGAGGTTGGAGACTGGGGTGCACTAGAATCATTGCAGAGAGCAGAGTTTGGAGACTGGGGTGCAGAATAATCGTTGCAGAGAGCAGATTTTGGAGACTGGGGTGCAGAAGGCCTGCTACAGAGAGAAGACTTTGGAGACTGGCATGAAGAAGGCCTGTTATAGAGAGGAGAGAGTGGAGATTGAGGTACAGGTGGACTGTTACATAGAGCAATGTTTTGAAACTGGGGTGCAGAAAGATCGTGTAGAGATAAGAGGTATCAGACTGATGTGCAGAAGGACTGTAACAGAAAGTAGAGGTTGGAAATTGGGGTTTAGAAGGACCATTGCAGAGACCAGAGTTTGGAGACTACGGTATAGAAAAACTGTTACAGAGAGCAGAGGTTGGAGACTGGGGTGCAAAAGGAATGATACAGAGAGCACAGGTTGGAGACTGAGGTGCAGAAGGATAGATACAGAGAGCAGAGGTTTGAGACTGAGGTTCAGAAGGACAGATACAGAAAGCAGTATTTGGAGACTGGGGTGCAGAAGGCCCGTTACGGAGAACAGTGTTTGGAGACTGCGGTACAGAAGGACTTTTACAGAGAGCAGATGTTGGAGAAGAGAGCAGAAAGACTGTTGCTGAAGACAGAGGTTGGAGACTGGGGTGCCGCAGGACACATGCACAAAGAAGAAAATAAAGACTGGGGAAGAGAAGGAATGTTACAGAAAACAGAGTTTAGAATCTGGAGTGCAGAAGGATTTTACAGAGACCAGAGTTTTGAGACTGTGGTGCAGAAGGACTGTTGCAGAGAGCAGTGATTGGAGACTGAGGTGCAGAAGTCCTGTTACATAGAGTAGAGGTTGGAGACTGGTGTGCAGGAGGATGGTTGAAAAAAAGCAGAGCTTGGAGACAGGGGTGAAGAAGGATCTTACAGAGAGCTGAAGTTGGAGACTGATGTGCAGAAGGACTCGTGTGGAGATCAGAGGTTGGAGACTGGGGTGCAGGAGGACTGGTGCAGAGAGCAGATTTTAGAAACTGGGGTGAAGAAAACTGTTACACAGAGCACAGGTTGGAAACTGGAATGCAGAAGGACTGTTACAAAGAGCAGAGTTTGGAGACTGGGGTGCAAAAGGACTGTTACAGTTTGCAGAGTTTAAAGACTGGGTGTCAGAAAGATCTTAAAGATAGCAGAGTTGGGAATCTGAGGTGTAGAAGGACTGTTACAGAGAGCAGAGGTTGAAGACTGAGGTGCAGAAGTGTCGTTGCAGAGAGCAGAGTTTTCAGACTGAGGTGCAGAAGAACTGTTGCAGAGAGCAGATGTTGGAGACTGGGGTTAAGAAGGACTGTTTCAGAGAGCAGATGTTGGTAAGTAGGGTGCAGAAGGACTGTTGTGGAGAGCAGAGGTTGGATACTGGGGTGCAGAAAGACTGTTGCAGAGAGCAGACGTTGGAGACTGACTTGCGGAGGTCCTGTTACAAAGAGCAGAGTTTGGAGACTCGGAAGCAGAAAGACTGTTACAGACAGCAGTGTTTAAAGACTGGAGTGCAGAAGGATCATTTCAGAGCACATAATTTTCAGACTGAGGTGCAGTAGGACTGTTGCAGAGAGCAGTTGTTGGAGACTTGGGTGCAGGACTGTTACAAAGAGCAGACGTTAGAGACTGGGGTGAAGAAGGATCGTTGTAGAGAGCAGAGGTTTGATACTGTGGTGCAGAAGGACTGGTATAGAGAACAGAGGTTGGAGACTGGGGTGAAGAATTCTTGTTACAGAGGTAAAGGTTTGGAGAAAGGGTGCAGAAAGACTGTTACAGAGGGAAGAGTTTGGTTGCCTAAAGATCTTACATAGAGCAGAGGTTTGAGACTGAGGTGCAGAACGACTGTTACAGAGAGTAGAGGTTGGAGACTGAGGTGTAGAAAGATTGTTACAGAGAGCAGATTTTGGAGACTGGGGTGCAGAAGGACTGTTGCAGATTACAGAGGTTGGAGACTGTGGTGTAGAAGGACCGTTGGAGGGAACAGAGTTTGGACACTTGGGTGCAGAAATAATGTTGTAGAGAGCAGAGTTTGGAGACTGAGATGTAGAAGTACTGTTACAGAGATCACTTGTTAGAGACTGGCGTGCAGAAGGACTGATAGAGAAAGACGAGGTTGGAGACTGTGGTGAAGAAAAAAATTAAAGAGAGCAGACTTTAAAGACCACAGTACAGGAGGACTGGTATAGAGAGCAGAGGTTGGAGAGTGGGGTTGAGAATGACTATTTCAGAGTGCAGATATTGGAGACTTGGGTGCAGAAGAACTGTTGCAGAGAGAAGAGGTTGGAGACTGGGGTGCAGAAGGAATGTTACAGAGGGCAGAGTTTGGAGACTGGGCTGCAGAAGTACTGATACAGAGAGCAGAGGTTGGAGACTGTGGTGCAGAAGGACCTTTAAAGAGAGCAGAGTTTGGAGACAGCAGTACAGAAGGACTGTTACAGTGAGAATACGTTGGAGACTAGGGTACAGAAGGACTGTTCCAGAGAGCAGATGTTGGAAACTGTGGTTCAGAAGGACTGTTGCAGAGAACAGAGGTTAGAGAATCGGGTGTAGAAGGACTGTTGCAGAGAGCACATGTTGGAGACTGAGGGGCAGAAGGATTGTTACAGAGAGCAGAGTTTGGAGACTAGGGTGCAGAAGGATCTTACAGAGAGCAGAGGTTGGAGACAGGGGTGCAGAAGTGCTGATGCAGAGAGCAGAGGTTGGAGACTGAGATGCCGAAGGACTGTTATAGAGAAGAAATTGGAGACTAATGTGCAGCAGTACAGTTGCAGAAAGCAGAGGTTGGAGACTGGGGTAGAGATGGAATGTTACTGGGAGCAGAGTTTTGAAACTGTGGTGCAGAAAAATATTACATAGAGCAGAGGTTGGAGACAGAGGTGCAGAAGGACTGTTTCATAGAGCAGATGTTGGAGACTGGGGTGTAGAAGGATCGTTGCAGAGAGCAGAGGTTGGAGACTGGGGTGCAGAATGTTTGTTGCAGAGAGCAGACGTTGCAGACTGTGGTGAAGAAGGATCGTTGCAGACAGCAGAGATTAGAGACTGGGGAGCAGAAGGACTGTTACAGAGAGTAGAGTTTGGATAATTAGATGCAGATGAATCGTTGCTTAGAGCAGAGATTGGTGACTGAGGTGCAAAAGGACTGTTGCAAAGAGCAGAGGTTGGAGACTAAGGTGCAAAAGGACTGTTACGGAGAGCAGAGGTCAGAGACTAGGGTGCAGAAGAACTGTTACAGAGAGCAGAGTTTTTAGACAAGGTTGCACAAGGATCTTACAGAGAGCAGAGGTTGTAGACCAAGGTGCAGCAGGACTGTTACATAGAGCAGAAGTTGGTGACTAGGGTGAAGAAGGATCGTTGCAGAGAACAGAGTTTTCAGACTGAGGTGCAAAAGGACTTTTGCAGAGAGCACATGTTGGAGACTTGGGTGCAGAAGGACTGTTGCAGAGAGCAGAGGTTGGAGACTAGAGTGCAGAAGGACGATTGCAGAGAGCAAGGTTGGAGACTGAGGTGCAGAAAGACTGTTACAGAAAGCAGAGTTTGGAGACTGGGGTGCTGAAGAACTGGTAATGAGAGCAGAGGTTGGAGACTGGGGTACAGAAGTATCGTTTTAGAGAACAGAGTTTTCAAACTGAGGTGCAGAAGGACTGTTACAGAGAGCAGAGGTTGGAGACTGAGGTGTAGAAGGACTGTTACAGAGAGGAGTGTTTGGAGACTCAGGTGCAGAAGGATTGTCACAGGAAGCAGAGCTTGGAATTTGGGGTGCAGAAGGACTGTTACAGAGAGCAGAGGTTGTAGACTGCGGTATAGGACAGTTACCAAGAGCAGAGGTTGGAGACTGTGGTGCAGAAGAACTCTTACATAGAGCACAGGTTGGATACTGAGGTGCAGAAGGATAGATACAGGGAACAGAGATTTGAGACTGGGGATCAGAGAGACTGTTACAGAAAGCATAGGTTGGAGACTGGGGAGCAGGAGAAATGTTGCAGAGAGCAGATGTTGGAGACTGTGGTGCAGAAGAAATGTTGCAGAGAGCAGATGTTGGAGACTGGGGTGCAGAAGGACTGCTGCTCAAAGCAGAGTTCAAAGACTAGGGGCAGAAAGACTGTTACAGTGAGCAGAGTTTGGAGACTCGGGTGAAGAAAAATCGTTGAAGACAGCATAGTTTTCAGACTGAGGTACAGAAGAACTGTTGCAGAGAGCAGATGTTCTAGACTGGGTTGCACACGGACTGCTGCAGTGAGCAGAGTTTGGAGACTGGGGTGTAGAAGGATCGTTGCAGAGAGCAGACGTTAGAGACTTGGGTGCAGATGGACTGATACAGAGAGCAGAGGTTGGAGACTGGAGTGCAAAAGGCCTGTGACAAAGAGCAGAATTTGGAGACTGGGGTGATGAAGGACTGTTACAGAGAGCAGAGTTTTGAGACTGTGTTGCAGAAGGATCTTACAGAGAGCAGAGAATGGAGACTTAGGTGCAGAAGCACTTTTACAGAGAGTAGAGGTTCGAGACTGAGGTGCAGAAGGACTGTTGCAGACAGCAGAATTTGGAGACTGAGGTCCAGAAGTATTGTTACAGAGAGCAGAGTTTGGAGACTGGGGTGCAGAAGGACAGTTGCAGAGAGCAGAGGTTTTAGACTGGGATGTACAAGAACTGTTGCAGAGAGTAGAGTTTGGAGATTGGGGTCCAGAAAGACTGTAGCAGAGAGTAGAGGTTGGAGACTAAGAGTTTGGAGACTGAAATGCAGAAGGACTGACACAGAAAGCATAGGTTGGAGACTCGGGTGCAGAAGTACCCTTATGGTTCAGAGGTTGGAGAATGCAGTACAGAAAGACTTTTACAGAGATCAAAGTTTGGAGACTGGGTTGGAGAATGACTGTTGCAGAAAGAAGATGTTGGAGACTGGGGTGAAATAGGACTGTTGCAGAGAGCAGAGGATGGAGACTGAGGTGCAGAAGGACTGTTGCAGAGAGCAGAGTTTGCAGACTGAGTTGCAGAAGGACTCTTACAGGGGGCAGAGTTTGGACCCTGTGGTTCAAAACGACTGATACACAAAGGAGAGGTTGGATACTGGGGTGCATAAGGACCCTTACAGAGAACAGAGGTTGGAGACTGGGGTACAGAAGGACTGTTATCGAGAGCAGAGGTTGTAGTCTGGGGTGCATCAGAACTGATGTAGAGAACAGAGTTTGGAGACTGGGGTGCAGAAGGATCTTTGGGGCCGTCAGAGTATGGATACTGGGGTGTAGAAGGACTGTTGCAGAGAGCAGTGATTGAAGACTGAGGTACAAAAGGACTGTTAGAGAGAGCAGAGGTTGGAGACTGGGGTGCAGTTGGATTATTGCAGAGATCAGAGTTTTCAGACTAAGATACAGTAGAACTGTTGCAGACTGGGGTTAACAAAAACTGTTGCAGCTAGCAGAGTTTTCAGACTGGGGTGCAGAAGGATCATTGCAGAGAGCAGAGGTTCGAGGCTGAGGTACAGAAGGATCGTTGCAGAGACTGGGGTGCAGAAGGACTTTTATAGAGAGCACAGGTTGGAGACTGGGGTGCAGAAGGAATGTCGCAAAGAGCAGAAGTTGGAGATTTGTTTGCAGAAGGACTGTTGCAGAAAGCAGAGTTTGAAGACTGAGGTGCAGAAGGACTTTTGCAGAGAGCAGACGTTAAAGACTGTGGTGCAGAAGGACTGTTACAGAGAGGAGACGTTGAAGACTGGGTTTCAGAAGTATCTTACAGAGAAAAGAGTTTGGATACTGAGATACAGAAGGACTGTTACAGAGAGCGAATGTTCGAGACTGGTGTGCAGAAGGATCATTACAGAAAGCAGAGGTTGGAGACTGGGGTGCATACGGACTTTTACAGAGAGCAATGGTTTGATACTGGGGTGCAGAAGGAATGTTGCAGAAAGCCGAGGTTGGAGACTGAGGTGCAGAAGGACTGTTGCTTAAAGCAGACGTTGGCAATTGAGGTGCTGTAGGACTGTTACAGAGAGCAGAGTTTGAACATTGGGGTGCAGAAGGATTATTGAAGAGAGCAGAGTTTTCAGACTGAGGTACAGAAAAAATTTTACAGAGAGCAGATATTGTAGACTTGGTTGCACAAGGACTGTTGCAGCAAACAGAGTTTGGAGACTGGGGTGCAGAAGGATCGTTGCAGAGAGCAGACGTTGGAGACTGGCGTGCAGATAAACTGATAAAGAGAGCAGAGTTTGGAGACTAGGGTGTAAAAGGCCTGTTACAGAGAGAAGAGTTTGGAGACTGGGTTGCCGAAGGATCTTATAGAGAGCAGAGATTGGAGACTGAGTTGAAGAAGCACTGTTACTGAGAGTAGAGGTTGGAGACTGAGGTGCAGAAGAACCCTTGCAGAGAGCAGAGGTTGGAGACTGATGTGCAGAAGCACTGTTGCAGAGAGCAGAGGTTTTAGACTGTGATGTAGAAGAACTGTTGCAGAGAGCAGAGAATGGAAACTGAGGTGCAGAAGGACTGTTATAGAGACAAGAGGTTGGAGACAGGGCTGCAGAAGGACTGATAAAGAAAGAAGATATTGGAGTCTGTTGTACAGAAAGACCGTTACAGAGAGCAGAGTTTGGATTCTGCAGTACAGGAGAACTGTTACAGAGAGCAGAGGTTGGAGACGAGGTGCAGAAGGACTGTAAAGGAGAGCAGATGTTGGTAACTAGGGTGCCGAAGGACTGTTGCAGAGAGAAGAGGTTGGAGAAAGCGGTGCAGAAGGATCTTACAGAGAGTAGAATTTGTAGACTGAGGTGCAGAAAGACTGTTCTGGATATCAGAGTTTGGAGACTGGGGTGCAGTAGGATCATTGCAGAGAGCAGAGTTTAAATACTGGGGAGCAGAAGAATCGCGTGAGAGAGCAGAGTTTGGAGACTGGGGTGCAAAAGGCCTGCTACAAAAATCAGATTTGTTGACTGGCGTACAGAAGGTTTGTTACAGAGAGGAGAGGTTGGAGACTGGGGTGCAGAAGGACAGTTACAGAGAGCAGAGTGTTAACTGGGTTGCTGAAGGATCGAACAGAGAGCAGAGGTTGGAGACTAAGGTACAGGTGGACTGTTACAGAGAGAAGTGTTTGAAAACTGGGGTGCAGAAGGATCGTGGAGAGCAGAGGTTTCAGACTGTGGTGCAGAAATACTGATACAGAGAGCTGATGTTGGAGATTGAGATGTAGAAGGACTGATACGGAGGCAGAGTTTGGAGACTGAGGTGCAGAACGACTTTTACAGAAAGCAGAGTTTGGAAACTGGGGTGCAGATGGACTGTTACAGAAAGCACAGGTTGGAGACTGAGGTGCAGAAGGATAGACACAGAGAGCAGAGTGGAGACTGGGGTTCAGAAGGACTGATAAAGAAAGCAGAGGTTGGAGACTGGGGTGCAGAAGGACCGTTATAGAGAGCAGAGTTTTGTGACTGCGGTACAGAAGGATTGTTACAGAGAGCAAATACTGGAGACTGGGGAGCAGAAAGACTGTTGCAGAGAACAGAGTTTTTATACAGGGGTGCTGCAGGACCCTTGCAGAAACAGAGGCTGGCGACTTGGGTCTAGAAAGAATGTTAGAGACCAGAGTTTGGAAACTGGAGTGCAGAAAGATCTTACAGAGAGCACAGGTTTGAGACTATGGTGTAGAAGGACTGTTGCTGAGAGTAGACGTTGGAGACTGGGGTCCAGAAAGATCCTTGCAGAGAGCAGAGTTTGAAGACAGGGTCAGAAGGTTGTTGGAGAGAGCAGAGTTTGGAGACTGAGGTGCAGAAAGACTGTTACAGAGAGCAGATGTTGGAGACTGGGGTGCAGAAGAACTGTTGCAGAGAGAAGAGGTTGGAGACTGAGGTGTAGAAGAGCTGTTACAGAGAGCAGAGGGCAGAGACTGGATTTGAGATGGATTTTACAGAGAACAGAAGTTGGAGACTGAGGTGCAGAAGGATAGTAACAGACACCTGAGGTAGGAGACTGGGGTGCAGGAGATTCATTGCAGACAGCAGAGTTTTCAAACTGTAATGCATAAGGACTATTGCAGAGACTAGATGTTGGAGAGTGGGGTGTAGAAGGACTGTTGCAGAGAGCATAGTTTGGAGACTGAGGTGCAGAAGGACTGTTACAGGAAGCAAATGTTGGAAATTGGGTTGCAGAAGTACCGTTAAAGATAGCAGAGTTTGGTGACTGCGGTTTAGGACTGTTACAAAGAGCAAAGGTTGGCGACTGGGATGCAGAAAGACTCTTACAGAGAGCACAAGTTGGAGACTGAGGTGCAGAAGGATGGATACAGAGAACAGAGGTTGGATACTGGGATTCAGACAGGCTGATACAGAAAGCAGAGTTTGGAGACTGGGGTGTAGAAGAACTGAAACTGAGAGCACTGGTTGGACACTGCTGTACAGAAGGACAGTTACAGAGAGCAGATCTCAGAGACTGGGGAGAATAAAAACTGTTGCAGAGAGAAGAGGTTGGAGAATGAGGTGCAGAAGGACTGTTACAGATAGCAGAGTTTGGAGACTGGGGTGCAGAAAGACTGTTACAGAGAGCAGAGGTTGGAGACTGGGGTTCAGATGTATCTTACAGAGAGCAGAGTTTAGAGACTGGGGTGCAAAAGGACTGTTGCAGAGAGCAAAAGTTGAAGACTGAGGTGGAGAAGAATCGTTGCAGAAAGAAGAGGTTGGAGACGGGTCCAGAAGGCCTGTTACAGAGAACAGAGTTTAAATACTGGGTGGCAGAAGTTCTGTTAAAGGGAGCAGAGGTCAGAGACTGTTGTGCATAAAGACTGTTAAAGAGTGCAGAGTTTAAAGACTGTGTTGCAGAAGGATGAAACACATGGCAGAGTTGAGAGACTGAGGTCCAGAAGGACTGTTACAGAGAGCAGAGGTAGGAGACTGGGGTGCAGAAGGGTCGTTGCAGAGAGAAGAGTTTTCATACTGAGGTGCAGAATGACTGTGGCAGAGAGCAGATGTTGGAGACTGGAGTGCAGAAGGACTCTTGCAGAGAGCAGATGTTGGTAACTAGGGTCCAGAAGAACTGTTGTAGAAATCAGAGGTTGGAGACTGGGGTGCA
Organism: Ictidomys tridecemlineatus; assembly: GCF_052094955.1. Classification (NCBI taxonomy): domain Eukaryota; kingdom Metazoa; phylum Chordata; class Mammalia; order Rodentia; family Sciuridae; genus Ictidomys; species Ictidomys tridecemlineatus. Next base: position 18,496 of record NW_027521454.1, read on the forward strand.
GAAGGACTGTTGCAGGGAGCAGAGGTTGGAGACTGAGGTGCGGCACTCCTGTTACAGAGAGCAGAGTTGGGAGACTCAGGTGGAGAAGGACAGTTTAGAAGAGCAGAGGTTAAATACAGGGGTGCAGAAGGATCTTACAGAGAGCACAATTTAAAGACTGAGTTGCAGAAGTACTCTGCAGAGATCAGAGGTTTGAGACTGAGATGCAGAAGGACTCTTAAAAAGAGCAGAGTTTGGAGACTGGGGTACAGAAGGACTGATACAGAAAGCAGAGATTGGAGTCTGGGGTGCAGAAAGACCGTTACAGAGAGCAGAGTTTAAATACTGCAGTACAGGAGGACTGTTACAGAGAGCAGAGGTTGAAGACTGGGGTGCAGAAGTACTGTAGCAGAGAGCAGATGTTGGTAACTAGGGTGCAGAAGGACTGTTGCAGAGAGCAGAATTTGGAGACTGGGGTGCAGAATGACTCTTGCGGAGAGCAGAGGTTGGAGACTGGGGTGCAGAAGGACTGTTACACAGAGCAGAGGTTGGAGACAGGGGTGCAGAAGGATCTTACAGAGAGCAGAATTTGGAGACTGAGGTGCAGAAAGACTTTTGCAGAGATCAGAGTTTGGAGACTGGGGTGAAGTAGGATCATTGCAGAGAGCAAAGGTTAGAGACTGGGGTGCAGAAGGATCGTTTCAGAGAGCATAGGATGGAAACTGGGGTGCAGAAGGCCTGCTATAGAGAGCAGAGTTTTGAGACTGGCATGCAGAAGGCCTGTTACAGAGAGGAGAGGTTGGAGACTGGGGTGCAGAAGGTCTGTTACAAAGAGCAGAGTTTGGAGACTGGTTTGCTGAAGGAACTTACAGAGAGCAAATGTTGAAGACTGACGTGCATAAGGACTGTTACAGAAATCAGAGGTTGGAAATTGGGGTACAGAAGGATCCTTACAGAGAGCAGATGTTGGAGATTGCGATATAGAAGGACTGTTACAGAGAGCAGAGTTTGGAGGCTGGGGTGAACAAGGACTGTTACAGAAAGCACAGGTTGGAGACTGAGGTGCAGAAGGATAGATACAAAGAGCAGAGGTTGCACACTGGGTTCAGAAGGACGGATTCAAAAAAGCAGAGGTTGGAGACTGGGTTGTAGAAGGACCGTTACAGAGAGCAGAGGTTGGAAACTGCGATACATAAAGTCTCTTACAGAAAGCAGATCTCGGAGATAGGGGAGAAGAAGGACTGTTGCAGAGGACAGAGGTTGGAGACTGGGGTGAAGAAGAAATGTTACAGAGAGCAGAGTTTGGAAACTGGAGTGCAGAAGTATCTTACAGAGAACAGATGTTGGAGACTGTGGTGCACACGGACTGTTGCAGAGAGCAGACTTTGGAGACTGGGGTCCAGAAGGTTCGTTACTGAGAGAAAAGTTTGGAGACTGGGGTGCAGATGGACTGTTTCAGAGAGCAGATGTTGGAGACTTGGGTGGAGAAGGACTGTTGCAGAGAGTAGATTTTAGAGACTGGGGTGCAGAAGGACTGTTACAGAGAGCAGAGGATGGAGACTGACGTGCGGAAGGACTGCTACAGAGAGCTGCGTTTGGAGACTGGGGTGCAGAAGGACTGTTACAGAGAGCAGAGTTTGGAGACTGGGGTGCAAAAAAACAGTTGCCGAGAGCAGATTTGGAGACTTGGGTGGAGAAGAATCATTGCAGAGATAAGAGGTTGGAGACTGGTGTGCAGAAGTCCTATTACAGAGAGCAGAGTTTGGAGACTGGGTTGCAGAAGTCCTGTTACAGAGAGCAGAGGTTGAAGACTGTTTTGCAGAAAGATCATATAGAGAGCAGAGTTGGGAGAGTGAGGTGAAGAAGGACTGTTACAGAGAGCAGAGGTTGGAGACTGGGGTGCAGAAGGGTCGTTGCAGAGAGCAGAGTTTTCAGACTGAGGTGCAGAATGACTGTGGCACAGAGCAGATGTTGGAGACTGGAGTGCAAAAGGACTCTTGCAGAGAGCAGATGTTTGTAACGAGGGTCCAGAAGAACTGTTGTAGAAATCAGAGGTTGGAGACTGGGGTGCAGAAGGACTGTTGCAGGGAGCAGAGGTTGGAGACTGAGGTGCGGCACTCCTGTTACAGAGAGCAGAGTTTGGAGACTCAGGTACAGAAGGACAGTTTAGAAGAGCAGAGGTTAAATACACGGGTGCAGAAAGATCTTACTGAGAGCAGAATTTGGAGACTGAGTTGCAGAAGGACTCTGCAGAGATCAGAGGTTGGAGACTGAGATGCAGGAGGACTCTTACAGAGAGCAGAGTTTGGAGACTGGGGTACAGAAGGACTGATACAGAAAGCAGAGATTGGAGTCTGGGGTGCAGAAAGACTGTTACAGAGAGCAGAGTTTCGATACTGCAGTACAGGAGGACTGTTACAGAGAGCAGAGGTTGAAGACTGGGGTGCACAAGTACTGTAGCAGAGAGCAGATGTTGGTAACTAGGGTGTAGAAGGACTGTAGCAGAGAGCAGAGTTTGGAGACTGGGTTGCAGAAGGACTGCTGCAGAGAGCAGAGGTTTGAGACTGGTCTGCAGAAGAACTGTTGTAGAGAGCAGAGTTTTTAGATGGGATTTCAAAAGGAGTGTTGCAGTGAGCAGAGTTTGGAGACTGGAGTGCCGAGGACTGTTGCAGAGAGCAGAGTTTTGAGTCTGATGTACAAAAAGAATCTTAAAGAGAGCAGAGTTTGGAGACTTGGGTGCAGAAGGACTGTTACAGAGAGCAGAGTTTGGAGACAGTGGTGCTGAAGGAATGTTGCAGAGAGCAGACTTTGGAGACTGGGGTTAAGACTGGTCTTAAAGAGAGCAGAATATGGAGACTGAGGTGCTGAAGGACTGTTGCAGAGATCAGAGGTTGGAGCCTCGGGTGCAGTAGAATCATTGCAGAGAGCAGTGGTTGGAGACTGGGGTACAGAACGATCCCTGGAGAGAGCAGATTTTGAATACTGGGGTGCAGAAGGCCTGCTACAGAGAGCAGAGTTTGGAGGCTGAGGTGCAGAAGGACTGTTACAGAAAGCAGAGTTTGGAAATTGGGGTGCAGAAGAACCGTTACAGATACCAGAGTTTGGAGACTTTAGTATAGAAAAACTGTTACAGAGCGCAGAGGTTGGAGACTGGGGTGCAGTAGGACTGTTGCAGAGAGAAGAGGTCGAAGACTGGGGTCTAGAAGGATCTTGCAAAGAGCACATTTTGGAGACTGGGGTTCAGAAAGATTGTTACAGAGAGAAGAGGTTGGATACTGGGTTTCAGATGGATCTTACAGAGAGCAGAGGTTGGAGACTGGCGTTAAAATTGACTGTTTGAGAGAGTAGAGCTTGGAGACTGGAGTGCAGAAGGACTCTTACAGAGAGAAGAGTTTGGAGACTGGGGTGCAGAAGGATCTTACAGAGAGCAGAGGTTTGAGACTGGGGTGCAGACGAACTGTTGCAAGGAGCAGAGGTTTGACACTGGGGTGCAGAAGGATCATTGCAGAGAGAAGGGGTTGGAGACTGGGATGCAGAAAGCCTGTTACCGAGAGCAGAGTTTGCAGACTGGGGTGCAGAAGGCCTGTTACAGAAAACAGAGTTTGGAGACTGGGGTGCAGAAGAACCATTACAGAGAGCAGAGGTTGGAGATTGCATTACAGAAGGACTGTTACACAGAGCAGAGTTTGGAGAGTGGAGAGCAGAAGGACTTTGTAGAGAACAGAGGTTGGAGACTGGGATGCTACAGGATCGTTGCAGAAAGAAGAGGTTGGAGACTTTGATGGAGAAGGAATGTTGTAGAGGACAGAGTTTAGAAACTGGTGTGCAGAAGGATCTAACAGAGAGCAGAGGTTGGAAACTGGGGTGCAGAAGGAGTGTTGCAGAGAGCAGACTTTGGAGACAGAGGTGCAGAAAGATCGTTGCAGAGAGCAGAGATTGGAGACTGAGGTGCAGAAGATTGTTGCAGAGAGCAGAATTTGGAGACTGAGGTTCAGAAGGACTGTTATAGAGAGTAGAGGTTGTAGATATGGGTTCAAAAGGTCTGATACAGAAAGCAGAGGTTGGAGACTGGGGTGCAGAAGGACTGTTACAGAGAGCAGAGTTTGGAGACAGGATTACAGAAGGATCTTAAAGAGAGCAGATTTAGGAGACTGGGGTGCAGAAGGATCATTGCAGAGCACAGAGTTTTCAGACTGAGGTGCAGAAGGACTGTTGTAGAGATCAGTTGTTGGAGTCTAGGGTGCAGTAGGACTGTTGCAGAGAGTAGACGTTAAAGACTGGGGTGAAGAAAAATCGTTGTAGAGAGCAGAGGTTTGAGACTGGGGTGCAGAAAGCTTTTTACAGAAAAGAGGTTGGAGACTTGGGTGCAGAAGGCCTGTTACAGAGAGAAAAGTTTGGAGAAAGTGTGCAGAAGGACTGTTTCAGAGGGAAGAGTTTGGAGACTGGGTTGCAGAAAGATCTTACACAGACCAGAGATTGGAGACTGCGGTGCAGAATGACTGTTACAGAGAGTAGAGGTTGGAGACTGAGGTGAGAAGGATTGTTAAAGAGGTGGAGAAGAGGTTGGAGACTGAGGTGCAGAAGGATTGTAGCAGAGGTTGGAGATTGGTTGTAAAAGGACTGTTGGAGGGAGCAGAGTTTAGAGATTGGGTGCAGAAGTAATGTTGCAGAGAGCAGAGTTTGGAGACTGAGATGCAGAAGGACTGTTACAGAGAGCACAGGTTGGAGACTGAGGTGCTGAAGGACTGATAGAGAAAGCAGAGTTCGGAGACTGTGGTGCATAAGGAAAATAACAGAGAGCAGAATTTGGAGACCGCAGTAGTGGAGGCCTGTTAAAGTAGCTGAGGTTGAAGACTGGGGTTGATAAGGACTGTTTCAGAGTGCAGAGCTTGGAGACTGGGGTGCAGAAGTGTTGTAGAGAGCATAGGTTGGAGACTGGGGTGCCAAAGAACTGTCGCAAAGAGCAGAGGTTGGAGACTGCGGTGAAGAAGGAATGTTACAGAGAGCAGATTTTAGAGACTGGGGTGCATAAGTACTGATACATAGAGCAGAGTTTGGAGAATGGGGTTCAGAAGGACCATTAGAAAGAGCAGAGTTTGTAGACTGCTGTACAGAAGGACCGTTACAGAGAGCATAAGTTGGAGACTAGGGTACAGAATGACTGTTTCAGAGAGCAGAGGTTGGAGACTGTGGTTCAGAAGGACTGTTGCAAAGAACAGAGATTAGAGAATGGGGTGTAGAAGGACTTTTGCAGAGAGCAGAGGTTTGAGACTGAGGTGCAAAAGGACTGTTACAGAGTGCAGAGGTTGGAGACTGGGGTGCAGAAGAACTGGTACAGAGAGCAGAGATTTTAGATAAGTTTGCACAGAGATCTTACAGAGAGCAGTGGTTGTAGACCAAAGTGCAGCAGGACTGATAGAGAGAGCAGAGTTTGGAAACTAGATTGCAGAAGGATCGTTTCAGAGAACAGAGTTTTCAAACTGAGGTGCAGAAGGATGTTCCAGAGAGCACATGTTTTGGACTGGGGTTCAGAAGAAGTGTTGCAGAGAGCAGTGGTTGGAGACTGGGTTGCAGAAAAATAGTTGTAGAGAGCAGATGTTGGAGACTGGGGTGCAGAAGGATTGTTATAGAGAAAAGATGTCGGAGAGTGGTGTGCAGAAGGCCTGTTACGGAGAGCAGCGTTTGGTGAAGGGGTGCAGAAGTACTTTTAAAGAGAGTAGAGTTTGGAGAATGAGGTGCAGAAACAACATAACAGAGAGCGGAGTTTGGAGATTGGGTTGCAGAGTGACTGCTGCAGAGAGCATAGGCTGGACATGGGGTGTACAAGGACTGTTGCCGAGAGTACAGGTTTAAGATTTGGGTGCAGAAGCACTGTTTCAGAGAGTAGAGGTTCTAGACTGCCTTTATGTATGACTGTTACAGAGACAGATTTTTGAGACTTTGGTACAGAAGGACTATTGCGCAGAGCAGATGTTGGAGACTGGGTTGCAGCAGGACTGTTGCAGAGAGCAGAGTATGTAGACTGAGGTTCAGAAGGACTGTTACAGAGAGCAGAGTTTGGAGATTGGGGTGCAGATGGACTGATACAGAAAGCAGTATTTGGAGTCTCCAGTGCAGAAGAACTGTTGCAGTGAGCAGAGGTTAGAGAATGAGGTGCAAAGGCCTGATACACATAGCAGAGGTTAGAGACTTGGATGCAGAAGGACTGTTACAGACAACAGAATTTGGAGACAGGGTTGCAGAAGGATCTTACAGAGAGCAGAGTTTGGAGATTGTGGTACAGCAGGACTGTTAGAGAGAGCAAAGGTTGGAGACTGGGTTGCAGAATAATCGTTGCAGTGAACAGAGTTTTCAGACTGAGGTGCAGAACGACTGTTGCAGAGAGCAGAGTTTGGAGTCTGGGGTGCAGAAGAATCGTTGTAGCGAGCAGAAGTTTGAGACCAGGGTGCAAAAGGACTGTTACAAGAACAGAGGTTGGACAAGGGGTGCAGAAGGACTGTTACAGAGGGCAGAGTTTACAGACTGGGTAGCAGAAAGATCTTAAAGAGAGCAGATGTTGGAGACTGAGGTGCAGAAGGACTATTACAGATAGTAGAGTTTAGAGATTAAGGTGCAGAAGGACTGTTGCAGATAGCAGAGGTTGGAGACTGGGGTGTAGAAGGACTGTTGCAGGGACAAGAATTTGAGACCATGTTTCTAAAGGACTGTTGCAGAGAGCAGAGTTTGAAGACTGAGATACAGAAGGACTTTTACAGAGAGTAGAGTTTGGAGACTGAGTTACAGAAAGATTGTTACAGAGAGCAGAGGTTGAAGACTGAGGTGCAGAAGGACTGTTGCAGATAGCAGATGTTGGATACTGGGGTGTAGAAGGACTTTTGCAGGAAGCAGAGGTTGGAGACTTGGGTGCAGAAGGACTTTTGCAGAGAGCAGAGTTTGGAGACTGAGTTATAGAACTACTGTTTCAGAGAGGAGAGATTGGAGACTGGGGTGCAGAAGGACTTTTGCAGAGAGCAGAGGTTAAAGACTGCGGTGCAAAAAGATAATTGCAGAGAGCAGAGGTTGGAGTTTGAAGACTGATGTGCAGAAAAATTGTTACAGAGAACAGAAGTTGGAGACTGGGGTTCAGAAAGACTGTTGCAGAGATCATAGGTTGGATACTGGGGTGCAGAAGGACTGTAGCAGAGAGCAGAAGTTGGAGACTTGGGTGTAGAAGGACTGTTGCAGAGAGCAGACGTTGGAGACTGGGATGCGGAAGGATTGTTGCAGAAAGCAGATGTTGAATACTGGGGTATGATAAGACGTTTGCAGAGAGCAGAATTTAGAGACTGGGGTGCAGAAGGACTGTTGCAGAGAGCAGAGGTTGGAGACTGAGGTGCAGAATCACTGTTACAGAGAGCAGAGTTTTTAGACTGGGTTGCAGAATAACTGATATGAAAAGTAGAGTTTGGAGACTGCGGTGCAAAAGGACAGTTGCAGAGAACAGAGGTTGGACCTGGGGTGCATAAGGGCCATGGCAGAGAGATAAGGTTGGAGACTGAGGTGCAGAATGACTGTTACAGAGAGCAAAGTTTGGAGAACTTAGAGAGATCTTAGAGAGAGCAGACGTTAGAGACTGGGATGAAGAAGGATCGTTGCAGAGAGCACAGGTTGGAGACTGGGGTGTAGAAGGACTTTTGCAGAGAGCAGAGGTTGGAGACTGGTGTTCAGAAGGCCTGATAAAGAGAGCAGAGTTTGGAGACTGGGTTGCAGAAATCCTGTTAGAGAGAGCAGATGTTGAAGACTGCAGTGCAGAAGGATTTTTACAAATAGCAAAGTTTTGAGACTGTTGTTTCGAAGGATTGTTGCAGAGATTAAAAGTTTCAGACTGAGGCTTAGGAGAACTGTTACAGAGAGCAGAGGTTTGAAATTGGGGTGTAGAAGGACCGTTATAAAGAGAAGAGCTTGGAGACTGCCGTACAGAAGGACTGTTACAGAGCAGAGTTTGTAGACGGGGTGCAGAAGGACCTTTGCAGAGAGCAGATTTGGGAGACTGGGGTGCAGAAGGATTGTTACAGAGAGCAGAGATTGGAGACTGGGGTGCAGAAGGAAAATTACAGAGAGCAAAGAATGGAGACTAAGGTGCAGTAGGACTTTTACAGAGAGCAGAGTTTGGAGACTGAGGTGCAGAAAGATTGTTGCAGAGAGAAGAGTTTGGAGACTGGAGTGCAGAAAGACTGTTACAGAAAGCAGAGGTTGGCAATTGGGGAGCAGATGGACTGTTACAAAGAGAAGAGGTTGGAGACTGCGATACAAAAGGACTTTTACAGAGAGCAGAGTTTAAAGACTGGGTAGAAGAAGGATCGTTGCAGAGAGCAGATGTTGGAGACTGGTGTGCAGAAGGACTGTTACAGAGAGCACAGGTTGGAGACTTGAGTGCAGAAGAAATGTTGCAAACAGCAGAGTTTGGAGACTTGGGTGCATAAGGACTTTTGCAGAGAGCAGAGTTTGGATACTGTGGTGCAGAAGGACTGATACAGAGATCAGAGGTTGGAGACTGGGGTTCAGAAGGATCATTGCAGAGAGCAGAGGTTGGAAACTAAGGTGCAGAAAAATCGTTACACAGAGCAGATTTTGGTTACTAGGGTGTAAAATAACTGATACAGAGAGCAGATGTTGGAGACTGGGGTGCAGAAGTACTTTAGCAGAGAGCAGATGTTGGAGACTGGGGTGCAGAAGTACTTTATCAGAGAGCAGAGGTTGGAGACTGGGGTGCAGATGGACTGTTGCAGAGAACAGAGTGTAGAGACTGGGGTGCAGAAGAATCATTGCAGAGAGCAAAGGTTGGAGAGTGAGGTGCAAAAGGATTGTTACAGAGAGCAGAGTTTGGAGACTGGGGTTCAGAAGGACTTTTGTAGAGAGCAGAGATTGGAGACTGAGGTAAAGAAGGATCGTTGAAGAGAGAAGTGGTTGGAGACTTGGGTGCAGAAGGCGTGTTACAGAGAGCAGAGATTAGAGACTGGGGTGAAGAACGCCTGTTACAGAGAGCAGAGTTCGGAGACTGGGTTGCAGAAGGACTGTTAACGATAGCACAATTTCGAGACTGGGTTTCAGAAGGATCTTACACAGAGCATTTTGTAGACTGAGGTTGAGAAGGACTGTTACTGAGAGCAAAGTTTGGAAACTCGGGTGCAGAACAATTTTTGCAGAGAGCCGAGTTTTCAGACTGAGGTGCAGAAGGACTTTTTCAGAGAGCAGATTTTGGATCCTGGGGTAGAGAAGGACTGGTACAGAGAGCAGAGTTTGGAGACTGGTATGCAGAACGATCATTGCAGAGAGCACAGTTTGGAGACTGGGGTGCAGAAGGCCTGTTACAGTGAGCAGAGTTTGAAGACTGGTGTGCAGAAGGCCTGTTACTGAGAGCAGAGTTTGGAGACTGGGTTGCAGAAGATTGTTACAGAGAGCAGCATCTGGAGAATGGGTTGCAGAAGGATCTTACAGAGAGCAGAGTTTGGAGACTGAGGTGCAGAAGGACTTTTACAGAGAGTAGAGTTTGGAGACTGAGGAGCAGAAGGAACGTTGTAGAGAGCAGAGGTTGGATACTGATGTCCAGTCGAATTGTTAAAGAGTTCAGATGGTGGAGACTGGAGTGCAGAATGAGTGTTACAGAGAGCCGAGTTTGGAGATTGGGGTGCAGAAAAACTGTTACCGAGAGCAGAGGTTGGAGACTGGGGTGCAGAGGACTGTTGCAGAGTGCAGAGTTTGGAGACTAAGGTGCAGAAGAACTGTTACAGAGAGCAGAGATTGGAGATGGGATGCAGAAGGACTGTTGCAGAGAGCAGAGGTAGTAGACGTGGGTGGAGAAGGAATGTTACAGAGAGCTGAGTTTGGGCACTGGGATGCAGTTTCTTAAAGAGAGAAGAAGTTAGAGACTGTGGTACAGAAGGACTGTTACAGAGAGAAGAGGTTGGAGACTGGGGTGGAGAAGTATTTTTTCAGAGAGTAGATGTTGGAGACTGGGTTGCAGAAGAACTGTTGAAGAGAGCCGAAGTGGGAGACTATGGTGCACAAGGATTGTTGCAGGGAGTAGAGGTTGGATATGACGTGCTGAAGGACTCTTGCAGACAACATAGGTTGGAGAATGTGATGCAGAAGGACTGTTGCAGAGAGCAGATGTTGGAGACTTAGGTGCAGAAGGATTTTTACAGAGAGCAGAGGTTCGAGACTGGGGTGAATAAGACTGTGACAGAGATAAGAGTTTGGAGACTGGGGTGCAGAAGGATCTTTCAGAGAGCAGAGGTTGGAGACTTGGTTGCAGACGAACTGTTGCACAGAGCAGAGGTTGGAGACTGGGGTGCAGAAGGACAGTTACAGAGAGCAGAGTTTGGAGACTGGGTTTCAGAAAGATCTTACATAGAGCAGAGGTTGGAGACTGAGGTGAAGAAGAAATGATACCCAGAGCAGAGATTGGAGACTGGGGTGCATAAGGACTGTTGCTGACAACAGAGGTTGGAGACTGGGGTGCAGAAGGACAGTTACAGAGAGCAGAGTTTGGAGACTGGGTTTCAGAAAGATCTTACATAGAGCAGAGGTTGGAGACTGAGGTGAAGAAGAAATGATACCCAGAGCAGAGATTGGAGACTGGGGTGCATAAGGACTGTTGCTGACAACAGAGGTTGGAGACTGGGATGCAGAAGGACTGTTGCAGAGAGTAGAGTTTGGGCACTGGGATGGAGAAGGAATGTTTCAGAGAGGAGAGTTTGGAAACTGGGGTGCAGAAGGATCTTACAAAGAGCAGAGGTTAAAGGCTGGGGTGCAGAAGGACTTTTGCAGAGAGAAGAGTTTGGAGACTGTGGAGCAAAATGATCATTGTAGAGAGGAGATATTAGAGACTGGGGTGCAGTAGGATCATTGCAGAAGTGAGAGTTTGGGAACTGAGGTGCAGAAGGACTGTTGGAGATTACAGAGGTTGGAGACTGGGATGCAGTAGGATCTTTGTAGAGAGAAGAGGTTTGAGACTGGGGTGCAGGAGGACTGTTCCAGAGAACAGAGTTTGGAGACTGCAGTGCAGACGGCCTGTTACAGAGAGCAGAGTTTGGTGAAGAGATGCAGAACGACTGTTACAGAGGGAAGAGTTTAGAGACAGAGGTGCAGAAGGACTGTTTCAGAGAGCAGTTAAGAGACTGGGGTCAGAAAGACAGTTACAGTGAGCACAGTTTGGAGACTGGGGTTCAGAAGGACTGTTACAGAGAGCAGATGTTTCATACTGGGGTGCAGAATAACCGATACGGAAAGTAGAGTTTGAAGACTGGGATGCAGAAGGACTGTTACAGAGAGAAGAGTTTGTAGCCTGGGGTGCAGTAGGACTGCTGCAGAGAACAGAGGTTGGATACTGGGGTTAATAAAGGCCATTGCAAATTTGCAAGCAGGGAGAGGCGCGGTTGCGATCAGGTGAAATCCTGCCAGCCAAGCTCGCACTGACCCCCGGGCTGAGTACGGGAGTTTAGACGGGGAAAGAAGCGGTACAGACCCATCCCCCACAGCGGACACTCCACCAAGGCAGTAAGCAGTCAGCATCTTGAACAGCTGAAATATCCACCATCATTCTCCGACAGATCTCAACAACAAAACAGGTGTGTGGCACTCAGCCCATCCCCCATACATCGGGAACTCGCATAAAATCTCTCCTAGGCTTGCCGGGGGAGGGAGAATCAGAGTGAGCCTGTATAAAGACTAGGGGGAAACTAGAGGCACCTGACCTGCAACCCCCCTCCCTATCTGCAGCCAAAACAATACCTGACTAGCTAGCGCTGGGGAAGGGGCAAGCAGGAAAAATCAAAAGGACAGAGTGCCTGGGATCCCAATTGCCAACTGTGGGACCCCAGAGATCCAGGCCGACTGATTCGTGCTGCCTGCCCTGCGACTACAGAAGGCGTGGTGCCCAGGGAAGCGATTAATTAGCAAGCAGGGAGAGGCGCAGCTGTGATCAGGTAAAATCCCGCCAGCCAAGCCCGCACTGACCCCCGGGCTGAGTACGGGAGTTTAGACAGGGAAGGAAGCGGTACAGTTCCATCCCCCACTGTGGACACTTCACCAAGGCAATCAGCAGTCAGCATCTTGAACAGCTGAAATATCCACCGCCATTCTCCGACAGATCTCAACAACAAAACAGGTGTGTGGCACTCAGCCCATCCCGCATACATCGGGAACTCGCATAAAATCTCTTCTAGGCTTGCCTGGAGAGGGAGAATCAGAGTGAGCCTGCATAAAGACTAGGGGGGAACTAGAGGCACCTGACCTACAACCGCCCTCCCCATCTGCAGCCAAAACGAAACCTGTCTAGCTAGGGCTGAGGGAGGGTCAAGCAGGAAAAATCAAAAGGACAGAGTGCCTGGGATCCCAATTTTCAACTGTGGGACCACGGAGATCCAGGCCGACTGATTCGCGGGGCCTGCCCTGCGGGTACAGAAGGCGTGGGAGGGAGTATCAGAGTGAGTCTCCATAAAGGAAGGAAGCAGTACAGTTCTATCACCCACAACGGAAACAAAACAATAGAGTGCCGGGTTTCCCAATAGTCACCCTCCACACCCAACAAACGGCAGGCCCAGAGTACAGTTTGAACTGCCAAGAACCATCACTCAGGGGAAATCTGGTCTAGCAGGAGAAACCAAGACTAGCAGGAGAAATCAGGAGGCTAGAGGAAAGGCCCTCGAGACTGGGCAGCTTGAAACTGCAGGCCCGCCGGCGACAGTTCACCCACTGCCCGCATAGCTGGGCGGTAGGAGAACACCCGCCCGCAGGGGACCGATCACCCGCCCCGCGGCCTGTGATACTGGGCGGCTGGAGACCGCCTGCCTGCCGCGACTGGGAGCTGAAACCAAACAGAGACAGTCCAGTCACAACACCTCATCAGGACACCCTGGCAAGGAACTAGGGCCGGTCATAGCAAAGCAGTGTCGTCACTGGAGCTCGAACGTCGGATCTTCCTTCACAATGGAATCCACATTATCAGGCATAGTTTAACAACACAAAGGAGAGGCATCAGAGTAATACGGAACCAAAACAAATCTATAGAAGAGAGCAGAAGCACGACAATCAAATAGAGCTGGAAAGCAACGGAGACAACATGAGAAAACAAGGGAAAAAAGGAGTACAAACAATACAAGACAACTTAATTTTACAAGAGGACATAGAAACATCAGAAGCAGGGATAGAGAAAGAACTCAAGGCATACCTAACTCAAATGGAAAGGAATATTAGAGAAGACATGAGACAGCAAGTCCAAGCAATAAAAATATATTTTGAAAATGAATTAAACAAACAAATTCAAATGGCAAAGAACGAGCTCTACCAGGAGATAGAGATCTTAAAAAAGAATCAAACTATAATACTAGAATTGCAGGAAACTATAAACCAAATTAAAAACTCAAACGAGAATATTACAAATAGACTTGATCAAGTAGAAGTCACAACATCAGATAATGAAGACAAGGTTTATCAACTTGAAAAGAGTATAGTCAACACAGAAAAGTTGCTTAAATCCCATGAGCAATATATTCAAGAGATATGGGATGTCATTAAAAAACCAAATTTGAGAGTCATCGGGATAAAAGAAGGCACAGCAAAGGAATGGACAGCATATTAAATGAAATAATTGTAGAAAACTTCCCAGAGATGAAAGATGGAATGGATTGCCAAATACTGGAAGCCTACAGGACCCCAAACATTCAAAACTATAATAGACCAACTCCAAGACACATAATTATGAAGATAGCCAACATACAGGACAAGGAGAGAATATTAAAAGCTACGAGAGAAAAGAGGCAGATTACATTCAGGGTTAAACCAATTAGGTTAACGACTGATTTCTCAACACAGACTTTGAAAGCAAGAAGATCCTGGAACAATGTATTTCAAACGCTGAAAAATAATGGATTTCAACCAAAAATACTGTATCCAGCAAAATTGAGCTTCAGATTTGACAACGAAATTAAAATCTTTCACGATAAACAAAAGCTAAAAGAATTTGCAGCAAGAAAACCAGCACTGCAAAGCATTCTGAGCAATATACTACAAGAAGAGGAATTGAAAAATAGTGCCCAAAACTAATAACAAGAGGTATCTCAGTAAAGGAGAAGGAAAATAACCAAAAAAGTAAAACTAGCCAAACTAAAATAAATAAATAAAGAAGCATTACTGGAAGTACAAATCATATCTCAATTGTAACTTTAAATGTTAATGGCCTAAACTCACCAATCAAGAGACATAGGCTAGCAACCTGGATCAAAAAAAAAAAAAATCCAACATTATGCTGCCTTCAGGAGACTCATATGATAGGAAAAGACATACACAGGCTGAAGGTAAAAGGTTGGGAAAAATCATACCACTCACATGGCCCTTGGAAGCAAGCAGGAGTGGCCATACTCATATCAAATAAAATCAACTTCAAACTTAAGTTAATTAAGAAGGATAAAGAAGGACACTATATACTTCTAAAGGGGAACATCCACCAACAAGACATAACGATTATCAATTTGTATGCACCAAACAATGGAGCTGCAATCTACATAAAACAATCGCTCCTCAAGTTCAAGAGTCAAACAGGCCATAACACAATAATTACGGGTGACTTCAACACACCGCTCTCGCCATTAGACAGATCCTCTAGACAAAAACTGAATAAAGAAACTATAGAACTCAACAGCACAATCAATAACCTAGACCTAACTGACATATATAGAATATACCAACCATCATCAAGTGGATACACGTTCTTCTCAGCAGCACATGGATCCTACTCAAAGATAGACCATATATCATGCCATAAGGCAAATCTTAGTAAATATAAAGGTGTGGAGATAATACCATGCACCATATCTGATCATAATGGAATAAAATTGAAAATCAATGATAAAAAAAAGTAAGGAAAAATCCTACACCACATGGAAAATGAACAATATGTTATTGAATGATCAATGGGTTACAGAAGACATAAAGGAAGAGATAAAAAAATTCTTAGAGTCAAATGATAATACAGACACAACATACCGGAATCTATGGACACAATGAAAGCAGTTTTAAGAGGGAAATTTATTTCCTGGAGTTCTTTCATCAAAAAAAGAAAAAAACCAACAAATATATGAACTCACACTACACCTCAAAAACCTAGAAAAGGAAGAACAAAACAACAGCAATTGTAGTAGAAGACAAGAAATAATTAAAATTAGAGCAGAAATAAACGAAATTGAAACAAAAAAAACCATTGAAAAAATTGATAAAACTAAAAGTTGGATCTTTGAAAAAATAAATAAGATAGACAAGCCCTTAGCTATGCTAACAAAAAGAAGAAGAGAGAGAACTCAAATTACTAATATACGGGATGAAAAAGGCAATATCACAACAGACACTACAGAAATACAGAAGATAATTAGAAAGTATTTTGAAACCCTATATTTTAAGAAAATAGAAGATAGCGAAGATATCAATAAATTTCTTAAGGCATATGATTTGCCCAGATTGAGACAGGAAGACACACACAATTTAAACAGACCAATAACAAAGGAAGAAATAGAAGAAGCCATCAAAAGACTACCAACCAAGAAAAGCCCTGGACCGGATGGGTATACAGCGGAGTTCTACAAAACCTTCAAAAAAGAATTTATACCAATACTTTTCAAACTATTTCAAGAAATAGACAAAGAAGGAGCTCTTCCAAATTTATTCTATGAGGCCGGCCAACATCACTCTGATTCCAAAACCAGACAAAGACACTTCAAAGAAAGAAAACTACAGACCAATATCTCTAATGAACTTGGATGCAAAAATTCTCAATAAAATTCTGGTGAATCGAATACAAAAACATATCAGAAAACTTGTGCACCATGATCAAGTAGGATTCATCCCTGGGATGCAAGGCTGGTTCAATATACGAAAATCAATAAATGCTATTCACCACATCAATAGGCTTAAAGACAAGAACCATATGATCATCTTGATAGATGCAGAAAAAGCATTTGACAAAATACAGCATCCCTTTATGTTCAAAACATTAGAAAAACTAGGGATAACAGGAACTTACCTCAACATTGTAAAAGCTATATATGCTAAACCTCAGGCTATCATCATCCTAAATGGAGAAAAACTGAAGGCATTCCCTCTAAAATCTGGAACAAGACAGGGATGTCCTCTACCACCACTTCTATTCAATTTAGTTCTCAAAGTACTAGCCAGAGCAATTAGACAGACAAAAGAAATTAAAGGCATAAAAATAGGAAAAGAAGAATTTAAATTATCGCTATTTGCGGATGACATGATAATTTACTTAACAGACCCAAAAGGATCTACAAAGAGTTAATAAATGAATTCAGCAAAGTGGCAGGATATAAAATCAACATGCACAAATCAAAGGCATTCCTGTATATCAGCAACAAAACCTCTGAAATGGAAATAAGGAAAACCACTCCATTCAAAATATCCTCAAAGAAAATAAGATACTTGGGAATCAACCTAACAAAAGAGGTGAAAGATTTATACAATGAAAACTACAGAACCCTAAAGAGAGAGATAGAAGAAGATCTCAGAAGATGGAAAAATGTACCCTGTTCATGGATAGGCAGAACTAACATCATAAAAATGGCGATATTACCCAAAGTTCTCTACAGGTTTAATGTGATGCCAATCAGAATCCCAAAGGCATTTCTTGTAGAAATAGATAAAGCAATCATGACATTCATATGGAAAAACAAAAGACTCAGAATAGCAAAAGCAATTCTAAGCAGGAAGTGTGAATCTGGAGGAATAACGATACCAGACCTCAAACTGTACTACAAAGCAATAGTAACAAAAACAGCATGGTACTGGTACCAAAACAGGCAGGTGGACCAATGGTACAGAATAGAGGACACAGAGACTAATCCACAAAGTTACAACTGTCTTATATTTGATAAAGGGGCTAAAAACATGCAATGGAGGAAAGATAGCATCTTCAACAAATGGTGTTGGGAAAATTGGAAATCCATATGCAACAAAATAAAATTGAATCCCTTTCTCTCACCAGCCACAAAAGTTAACTCAAAATAGATCAAGAAGCTAGATATCAAAACAGAGACACTGTGTCTGATAGAACGAAAAGTTGGCTACGATCTACATATTGTGGGGTCGCGCTCCAAATTCCTTAATAGAACGCCCGTAGCTCAAGAGTTAATAACAAGAATAAACAAATGGGACCTACTTAAACTAAAAAGTTTTTTCTCAGCAAGAGAAACAGTAAAAGAGGTAAATAGAGAGCCTACATCCTGGGAACAAATTTTTACCACTCACACCTCAGATAGAGCCCTAATATCCAGAATGTACAAAGAACTCAAAAAATTAAACAATAAGATAACAAATAATCCAATCAACAAATGGGCCAAGAACCTGAACAGACACTTCTCAGAGGAGGACATACAATCAATCCACAAGAACATGAGAAAATGCTCACCATCTCTAGCAATAAGAGAAATGAAAATCAAAACAACCCTAAGATACCATTTCACTCCTGTAAGATTGGCAGCCATTATGAAGTCAAACAACAATAAGTGTTGGAGAGGATGTGGGGAAAAGGGCACACTTGTACACTGCTGGTGGGACTGCAAAATGGTGAGGCCAATTTGGAAGGCAGTATGGAGATTCCTGGGAAAGCTGGGAATGGATCCACCATTTGACCCAGCTATTGCCCTTCTTGGACTATTCCCTGAGGACCTTAAAAGAGTGCACTATACGGATACGGCCACATCAACGATTATAGCAGCACAATTCACAATAGCTAGACTGTGGAACCAACCTAGATGCCTTTCAATAGATGAGTGGATAAAAAAATTGTGGCAGCTATACAAAATGGAGTATTATACAGCACTAAGAAACAAAAAAATCATAGAATTTGCAGGGAAATGGATTAGAGCAGATTATGCTAAGTGAAGCTAGCCAAGCCCTAAAAAACAAATGTCAAATTTCTTCTTTGATATAAAGAGAGCCACTAAGAATAGAACAGGAAGGAAGAGCATGAGGAAAAGACTTAGAGTAAACTAAGACGAATGGGGGAAGAGAAAGGTAGAGAGAAGGGAAAACATATAGAAATGGTAGGAGAGAGATCAGGCCCAGCGGCTGGTTGCGGGCCGGAGCCGGCCCCACCCCCAGTGCCTGCAAAGTAGGAGAACCGGCGACCCACAGGCAGGTCAGGCCCAGAAATCTGCGAAGAGACAGAGCTGACACACGCGCCTGCAGGGAACAGGGTCCTGCGACCCACCAGCGGCCTTCTGTGGGGCAGGCCCGTCCCCTCCCCCAGTGCCTGCAAGGTAAGAGGGACTGTGACCACCGGCAGAGCAGGCCCAGCGGCTGGTTGGGGCCAGAGCCGGCCCCACCCCCAGTGCCTGCAAGGTAGGAGAACCGGCGACCTACGGGCAGGCCAGGACCCAGCAATCTGCAGACAGACAGAGCTGACACACGCGCCTGCAAGGACAGGGTCCTGCGACCCACCAGCGGCCTTCTGTGGGGCAGGCCCGTCCCCTCCCCCAGAGCCTGCAAGTAGGCGGACTGTCACCTCTAGCAGATCAGGCTTAGTGGCCTGCTGAGGGGCAGGACAGTCCCCTCCCCCAGTGCCTGCAAGGTAGGCCGGACTGCGACCAGCGGCAGATATGGCCCAGCGGCTGGTTGCGGGCCGGAGCCGGCCCCACCCCAGTGCCTGCAAAGTAGGAGAACCGGCGACCCACAGGCAGCTCAGGCCCAGCAATCTGCGAAGAGACAGAGCTGACACACGCGCCTGCAGGGAACAGGGTCCTGCGACCCACCAGCGGCCTTCTGTGGGGCAGGCCCGTCCCCTCCCCCAGTGCCTGCAAGGTAGGCGGGACTGCGACCAGCGGCAGATCAGGCCCAGCGGCTTGTTGCGGCCGGAGCCAGCGCCACCCCCAGTGCCTGCAAGGTAGGCATACCAGGGACCCATCGGGAGGTTAGGCCCAGCAACCTACAGAGAGACAGAGGTGCCCCTCGCGCCTGCTGGGTAGGCGGACCTTCGACCGGCCAGCAGAGCAGACCTAGGGCCCGCCAGCGTGGTAGACAGATCGCACCAATTGGTGGAGGATCACAGCCACCATCTGTCCTGCAAGGGAGACTTTTCAACTATACAAGAGCAATATAAATAAATATAGGGAAAATCTCAAAAACACAACAGCTTCACCAAGCAGAAAGAAACGCCAGCAGTATGAAAAGACAAGGAAAGAAAGGACCACAGGCAATGCAGGTCAACTCAACTCTAGAAGAGGTAATAGCTGCAACAGATGGAATGTCAGACAGAGAGGTCAGGATATACATGCTTCAGATGATCTGGAGTCTCAAGGAAGACATGAGACAGCAAAATCAGACAATGAAAGATCACATTGACAAGGAACTTCATAAACAAATCCAGGAAGTAAAAGATCAATTTCACAGGGAGATAGAGGAAATAAAAAACAAACAAATACAAATCCTAGAAATGCAGGAAGCAATAAACCAACTTAAAAACTCAATTGAGAAAACTACCAGCAGAGTGGATCACTTAGAAGATAGAACATCAGACAATGAAGACAGAGTATTTCAACTTGAAAAGAGCATAGACAGCTCAGCAAGTCTGCTAAGAAACCATGAGCAGAACATCCAAGAAATATGGGATAATATCAAAAGACCAAACTTAAGAGTCATGGGGATACAGGAAGGCACAGAGCTCCAAACCAAAGGAATAGACAACTTATTCAGTGAAATAATACGAGAAAACTTCCCAGACTTGAAGAATGAGACAGAACCCCAAATCCTAGAAGCCTACAGGACACCGAATGTGCAAAATCATAAGAGATCCACACCTAGACACATTATAATGAAGATGTCCAACATACAGAATAAGGAGAGAATTTTAAAAGCTACAAGAGAAAGGAAGCAGATTACATTTAGGGGTAAACCAATCAGGATAACAGCTGATCTCTCAACACAGACTCTAAAAGCTAGAAGATCCTGGAATAACATATTTCAAACGCTAAAAGAAAATGGGTTCCAACCAAGAATCGTGTATCCAGCAAAATTAAGCTTCAGGATGGAAGATGAAATTAAAACATTCCATGATAAACAAAAGTTAAAAGAATTTGCAGCTAGAAAACCATCTCTTCAAAAAATCCTTGGCAAAACACTACAGGAAGAGGAAATGGAAAACAACAATGAAAACCAACAGTGGGAGGTAGGACAGTAAAGGGGGGGAAAAATCAAAGAGAAAAACAAATCAGGTTTAACAGCATTAATAAACAAATATGGCTGGAAGAACAAACCATATCTCAATAATAACTCTAAATGTTAATGGCTTAAACTCACCAATTAAGAGACACAGGCTAGTTGAATGGATCACAAAACAAGATCCAACAATATGCTGCCTTCAGGAGACGCATTTGATAGGAAAGGATATACATAGACTGAAGGTGAAAGATTGGGAAAAATCATATCACTCATATGGACTGCGGAAACAAGCAGGAGTGTCCATACTCATATCAAATAAAATAGATTTCAAACCAAAGTTAATCAAAAGGGATAAAGAAGGACACTACATACTGCTCAAGGGAACCATACACCAACAAGACATAACAATCATAAATATATATGCCCCAAACAACGGTGCTGCTGCGTTCATCAAGCAAACTCTTCTCAAGTTCAAGAGTCTAATAGACCACCATACAATAATCATGGGAGACTTCAACACACCTCTCTCACCACTGGACAGATCTTCCAAACAAAAGTTGAATAAGGAAACTATAGAACTCAATAACACAATTAACAACTTAGACTTAATTGACATATATAGAATATACCACCCAACATCAAGCAGCTACACTTTTTTCTCAGCAGCACATGGATCCTTCTCAAAAATAGATCATATATTATGTCACAGGGCAACTCTTAGACAATATAAAGGAGCGGAGATAATACCATGCATCTTATCTGATCATAATGGAATGAAACTAAAAATCAACCATAAAAGAAGCAAGGAAAAATCATGCATCACTTGGAGAATGAACAATAGGTTACTGAATGATCAATGGGTTTTAGAAGACATCAAGGAGGAAATTAAACAATTCTTAGAGTATAATGAAAACACAGACACAACATATCGTAATCTATGGGACACATTGAAAGCAGTTCTAAGAGGAAAATTCATTGCTTGGAGTTCATTCCTTAAAAAAAGAAAAAACCAACAAATAAATGATCTCATACTTCATCTCAAAATTCTAGAAAAGAAGAGCAAAACAACAGCAAAAGAAGTAGAAGGCAAGAAATAATTAAAATCAGAGCTGAAATTAATGAAATCGAAACAAAAGAAACAATTGAAAAAATTGACAAAACGAAAAGTTGGTTCTTAGAAAAGATAAATAAAATTGACAGACCCTTAGCCATGCTTAGTGAAGAGAAGAAGAGAGAGAACTCAAATTACTAGCATAAGGAATGAAAAAGGCAAGATCACGACAGACACTTCAGAAATACAGAAGATAATCAGAAATTATTTTGAATCCTTATACTCCAATAAAATAGAAGATAGTGAA
This sequence comes from Ictidomys tridecemlineatus, assembly GCF_052094955.1. Lineage (NCBI taxonomy): Eukaryota > Metazoa > Chordata > Mammalia > Rodentia > Sciuridae > Ictidomys > Ictidomys tridecemlineatus. The sequence continues at coordinate 40,038 of NW_027521454.1, forward strand.
GGCATCGATAAATTTCTTAAGTCATATAATCTGCCCAGATTGAGTCAGGAGGATATAGACAACCTAAACAGACCAATATCAATTGAGGAAATAGAAGAAACCATCAAAAGATTACCATCTAAGAAAAGCCCAGGACCTGATGGGTTTACAGCAGAGTTTTACAAAACTTTTAAAGAGGAACTAATACCAATACTTTTCAAGCTATTCCAGGAAATAGAAAAAGAGGGAGAACTTCCAAATTCATTCTACGAGGCCAACATCACCCTGATTCCGAAACCAGACAAAGACACTTCAAAGAAAGAAAACTACAGACCAATATCTCTAATGAACCTAGATGCAAAAATCCTCAATAAAATTCTGGCAAATCGGATACAAAAACATATCAAAAAAATTGTGCACCATGATCAAGTAGGATTCATCCCTGGTATGCAAGGGTGGTTCAATATACGGAAATCAATAAATGTTATTCACCACATCAATAGACTTAAAAATAAGAACCATATGATCATCTCGATAGATGCAGAGAAAGCATTCGACAAAGTACAGCATCCGTTTATGTTCAAAACTCTCGAAAAACTAGGGATAACAGGAACATACCTCAACATTGTAAAAGCAATTTATGCTAAGCCTCAGGCTAGCATCATTCTGAATGGAGAAAAATTGAAGGCATTCCCTCTAAAATCTGGAACAAGACAGGGATGCCCTCTCTCACCACTCCTGTTCAACATAGTTCTCGAAACACTGGCCAGAGCAATTAGACAGACGAAAGAAATTAAAGGCATAAAAATAGGAAAAGAAGAACTTAAGTTATCACTATTTGCAGATGACATGATTCTATACCTAGCAGACCCAATATGGTCTACAAAGAAACTGTTAGAGCTAATAAATGAATTCAGCAAAGTGGCAGGTTATAAAATCAACACGCATAAATCAAAGGCATTCCTGTATATCAGTGACAAATCCTCTGAAATGGACACGAGGACAACCACCCCGTTCACAATATCCTCAAAAAGAATAAAATACTTGGGAATCAACCTAACAAAAGAGGTGAAAGACTTATACAATGAAAACTACAGAACCCTAAAGAGAGAAATTGAAGAAGACCTTAGAAGATGGAAAAATATACCCTGTTCATGGATAGGCAGAACTAACATCATCAAAATGGCGATATTACCAAAAGTTCTCTATAGGTTTAATGCAATGCCAATCAAAATCCCAACGGCATTTCTTATAGAAATGGAGAAAGCAATCATGAAATTCATATGGAAGAATAAAAGACCCAGAATTGCAAAAACAATACTAAGCAGGAAAGGTGAATCAGGTGGTATAACGATTCCAGATTTCAAACTATACTACAGAGCAATAGTAACAAAAACAGCATGGTACTGGTACCAAAACAGGCGGGTGGACCAATGGTACAGAATAGAGGACACAGAAACCAACCCACAAAACTACAACTTTCTTATATTTGATAAAGGGGCTAAAAGCATGCAATGGAGGAAGGATAGCATCTTCAACAAATGGTGCTGGGAAAATTGGAAATCCATATGCAACAAAATGAAATTGAATCCCTTTCTCTCGCCATGCACAAAAGTTAACTCAAAATGGATCAAGGAGCTTGATATCAAATCAGAGACACGGCATCTGATAGAAGAGAAAGTTGGCTACGACCTACATGCTGTGGGGTCGGGCTCCAAATTCCTCAATAGGACACCCATAGCACAAGAGTTAACATCTAGAATCAACAAATGGGACTTACTCAAACTAAAAAGTTTTTTCTCAGCAAAAGAAACAATAAGAGAGGTAAATAGGGAGCCTACATCATGGGAACAAATCTTTACTCCTCACACTTCAGATAGAGCCCTAATATCCAGAGTATATAAAGAACTCAGAAAATTAGACAATAAGATAACAAATAATCCCATCAACAAATGGGCCAAGGACTTGAACAGACACTTCTCAGAGGAGGACATACAATCAATCAACAAGTACATGAAAAAATGCTCACCATCTCTAGCAGTCAGAGAAATGCAAATCAAAACCACCCTAAGATACCATCTCACTCCAGTAAGATTGGCAGCCATCACGAAGTCAAACAACAATAAGTGCTGGCGAGGATGTGGGGAAAAGGGTACACTTGTACATTGTTGGTGGGACTGCAAATTGGTGCAGCCAATTTGGAAAGCAGTATGGAGATTTCTTGGAAAGCTGGGAATGGAACCACCATTTGACCCAGCTATCCCCCTTCTGGGTCTATTCCCTAAAGACCTAAAAAGAGCATGCTACAGGGACACTGCTACATCGATGTTCATAGCAGCACAATTCACAATAGGAAGACTGTGGAACCAACCTAGATGCCCTTCAATAGACGAATGGATAAAAAAAATGTGGCATTTATACACAATGGAGTATTACTCTGCATTAAGAAATGACAAAATCATAGAATTTGGAGGGAAATGGATGGCATTAGAGCAGATTATGCTCAGTGAAGCTAGCCAAGCCCTAAAAAACAAATGCCAAATGTCTTCTTTAATATAAGGAGAGTAATTAAGAACAGACTAGGGAAGAAGAGCACAAGAAGAAGACCATCATTAAACAGGGTTGAGAGGTGGGAGGGAAAGGGAGAGAGAAGGGAAATAGCATGGAAATGGAACGAGACCCTCAGGTTTATACAAAATTACATACAAGAGGAAGTGAGGGGAAAGGGAAAAATAATACAAGGGGGAGGAATGAATTGCAGTAGTGGGGGTAGAGAGAGAAGAGGGGAGGGGAGGGGAGGGGAGGGGGGATAGTAGAGGATAGGAAAGGCAGCAGAATACAACAGACACTAGGATGGCAATATGTAAAGCAATGGAAGTGAAACTGATGTGAATCTGCAATCTGTATAAGGGGCAATATGGGAGTGCATAACCCACTTGAATCAAAATGTGAAATATGATATATCAAGAAATATGTAATGGAGGGGTAAGACAAGATAATACAAATGGAAGAAATGATTTACAGGAGAAGGGGTAGAGAGAAAAGGGGAGGGGAGGGGAGGGGAGGGGGGATAGTAGAATATAGGACTGACAGCAGAATACATCAGACACTAGAAAGGCAATATGTGAATCAATGGAAGGGTAACTGATGTGATACAGCAATCTGTATACGGGGTAAAGTTGGGAGTTCATAACCCGCTTGAATCAAACTGTGAAATATGATGTATTAAGAACTGTGTAAGGTTTTGAACGACCAACAATAAAAAAAAAAAAAGAAATGGTAGGAGACCTTCAGTGATACACAAAATTATAAGAGGTTATGAGGGGCAAGGAGGAGGGGGGAAAAGGGGAGAGAATTGAACAACAGCAGAGGAGGTAGAGAGGGAAGATGGGAGGGGAGGGGAGGGGAGGGGGATAGTAGGGGATAGAAAAGGTAGCAGAATACAACATTCACTAATATGCCATTATGTAAAAATGTGAGTATGTAACAGAAGTGAGTCTGCATTATGTATTTGGGGAGTTCAAAACCCAATTGAGTCAAATGTATGAAAGAAGATATATCATGAGCTCTGTAATGTTTTGAACAATCAATAAAAAAATAAAAAAAAAGAAAGGCCATTGCAGAGAGATGAGGTTGGAGACTGAGGTGCAGAATGACTGTTACAGAGAGCAAAGTTTGGAGAACGGTGTTGAGACGGATGTTACAGAGAGCAGAGTTTGGAGACTTGGGTGCAGAAGGACTGTTTCAGAGAGCAGAGGTTGGAGACTAAGTTGCAGAAGAATCATTGCAGAGAGAAGAAGTTGGAGACTTGGGTGCAGAAGGACTGTTGCAGAGAGCAGGCTCTGAAGACTGAGTTGCAGAAGATCTCTTACAGAGAGCAGATGTTTGAGACTGGGGTGCAGAAGGATTGTTACAGATAGCACAGTTTGAAGACTGGGGTTTAGTAAGATTGTTGCAGAGAGCAGGGGTTTCAGACAGAGTCTTTGAAAGACTGTTACAGAGAGCAGAGTTTGGAGTTTGAGGTGCAGAAAAACTGTTTCAGAAAGCAGAGGTTGGCAATTGGGGTGCAGAAGTAACGTTATAGGGAGAAGAGGTTGGAGACTGCGGTACAGAAGGACTGTTACAGGGAGCAGAGTTTGGAGACTGGGGTGCAGAAGGCCTGTTACAGAGAGCAGACGTTGGAGACAGAGGTGCAGAAGGATTGTTACAGAGAGAAGAGATTGGAGACTTGGGTGCAGGAGGACCATTACAGAGAGCAAAAGATGAAGACTGAGGTGCAGAAGGACTTTTACAGAGAGCAGAGCTTGGAGACTGAGGTGCAGAAGGATCATTGCAGAGAGAAGAGTTTGGAGACTGGGGAGCAGAAGGACTGTTACAGAAAGCAGAGGTTGGCAATTTGGGAGCAGATGGACAGTTACAAAGAGAAGAGGTTGGAGACTGCGATACAAAAGGACTTTTACAGATAACAGAGTTTGGAGACTGGATAGAATAAAAATCGTTGCAGAGAGCAGATGTTTGAGACTGGGGTGCAGAAGTACTGTTACAGAAAGCAGAGGTTGGCAATTGGGGAGCAGATCGACCGTTACCAAGAGAAGAGGTTGGAGACTGCGATAAAAAAGGACTTTTACAGAGAGCAGAGTTTGGAGACTGGATGGAAGAAGGATCATTGCAGAGAGCAGATGTTGGAGACTGGGGTGCAGAATTACTGTCACAGACAGCACAGGTTAGAGACTGGGGTGCAGAAGAAATGTTTCAGAGAGCAGAGTTTGGAGACTTGGGTGCAGAAGGACTTATACAGAGAGCAGAGGATGGAGGCTGGGGTGCAGAAGGACCATTACAGATTTCAGAGTTTGGATTCTTAGGTGCAGAATGACTTTTACAGAGAAGAGAGGTTGGAGACAAGGGTGTCAAAGGATTCATACAGAGAGCAGAGGATGGATACTGGGGTTCAGTAGAACTGTTACAGAAAGCAGAGGTTGGAGACTGTGGTGCAGAAGGCCTGTTACAGAGAGCGGAGTTTGGACATGAGGTGCAGAAGGATGGTTACAGAGAGAGGAGGTTGGATACTGATGTGCAGAAGGACTGTTACAGAGAGCTGAGACTGAATACTTGGGTGCAGAAGGACTGTTGCAGACAGCAGAGTTTGGAGACTGGGGTGCAGAAGGACAGTTGCAGAGAGCAGATGTGGGAGACTGGGATGCAGAAGGATCGTTGCAGAGAGCAGAGTTTGAAGAGTGAGGTGAACAAGGATCGCTACAGAGAGCAGAGTTTGGAGACCGGGCTGCAGTAGGATAGTTTCAGAGAGCCCATGTTAGAGACTTTGGTGCAGAAGAAATGTTGCAGAGAGCAGAGGTTGGAGACTGGGGTGCAGAAAGACTGTCTCAGAGAGCAGAGGTTGGAGACTGAGGTACAGAAGGAATGTTACCAAGAGCAGAGTACGGAAACTGTGGTGAAGAAGGAATGATACAGAAAAGAGAGGTTTGAGACTGGGGTGCAGAAGGACCTTTACAGAGATCAGAGGTTGGGGACTGCAGTACAGAAGGACAGTTACAGAGAACAGAGTTTGGAGACTGGGGAGCAGAAGGACTGTTACAGAGAGCAGAGGTTGGAGACTGGGGAGCAGAAGGTCTGTTAGAGAGAGCAGAGGTTGGATTCTGGGGAGCAGAAGGAATGTTACAGAGAGCAGATTTGGAAAATGGGGTGCGAAAGGATCTTACAAAGAGCAGAGGTTGGAGGCTGGGGTGCAGAATCACTGTTAGAGAGAGCAGATTTTGGAGACTGAGGTGCAGAAGGACTGTTACAGAAAGAAGAGATGGGAGACTGGGGTGCACAAGGATCGTTGCAGAGAGAAGAGATATCAGACTGAAGTTCAGGAGGACTGTTGCAGAGAGCATATGTTGGAGACTGGGGTGCAGAAAGACTTTTGCAGAGAGCAGAGGTTGAAGACTGGGGTGCAAAAGAATCATTGCCAAGAGCAGTGGTTGGAGACTGGGGTGCAGAAGGATTGATACAGAGAGCAGAGGTTGGAGACTGGGAGAACAGAGGTTTCAGACTGCGGTACAGAAGAACTGTCTCAGAGAGCAGAGTTTGGAGACTGGGGTGCAGAAGTACTGATGTAGAGAACAAATGTTGGAGACTGGGGTACAGAAGTATCGTTGAGGCGAGCAGAGAATGGAGACTGGAGTGTAGAAGGATTGTTGGGGCGATCAGAGTATGAAGACTGGGGTGTAGAAGGACTGTTGCTGAGAGCAGATGTTGGAGACTTGGGTGCAGAAGGACTTTTGCATAGATCAGAGATTGGACACTGAGGTACAGAAGGACTGTTACAGAGAGTAGAGGTTGGAGACTGGGGGTCAGATGGATTATTGCAGAGAGCAGAGTTTTCAGGCTGAGGTACAGAAGAACTGTTTCAGAGAGCAGATGTTGGAGACTGGGGTTCACAAGGACTGTTGCAGCGAGCAGTGTTTTGAGACTGCGGTGCCAAAGGATCATTGAAGAGAGGAGAGCTTGGAGACTGAGGTGCAGAAGAATCCTTGTGGAGAGCAGAGGTTTTAGAATGGGGTGCAGAAGGAACATTACAGAGAGCAGAGTTTGGAGACTGGCAATCAGAATGAATGTTGCAGAGAGCAGAGTTTGGAGACTTGGGTGCAGAAGGACTGTTGCAGAAAGCGGTGGTTACAGACTGAGGTGCAGAAAAACTGATAGAGAAAGCAGATGTTGCTAGACTGGGGAACAAACCCAGATGCCCTTCAATAGATGAATGGATAAAAAATGTGGCATTCATACACCATGGAATATTAGGCAGAACTAAAAAATGACAAAATCATGAATTTTGCAGGGAAATGGATGGCACTAGAGCAGATTATGCTTAGTGAAGCTAGCGAATCCCTAAAAAACAAATACCAAATGTCTTCTTTGATATAATGAGAATAACCAGGATCAGAGCAGGAAGGAAGAGCAGGAAGGAAAGATCAACATTAAACAGATACAATAGGTGGGAGGAAAAGGGAGAGAAAAGAAAAATTGCATGGTAATGGAGGGAGACGCTCATTGTTATACTAAATCACACATAAGTGGTTGGGAGGGGAATGGGTAAATAAACAAGGAGAGAAGTGAAATACAGTAGATGGGGTAGAGAGGAAAGATGGGAGGGGAGGGGATGGGGGATAGTAGAGGATAGGAAAGGGAACAGAATACAACAGTTACTAATTGGGCATTATGTAAAAATGTGGATATGTAACAGATGTGATTCTGCAATCTGTATTTGGGGTAAAAATGGGAGTTCATAACCAACGTGAATCTAATGTATGAAACATGATATATCAAAAGCTTTGTAATGTTTTTAACAACCAATAAGAAAAAAAAAGAAAGCAGAGTTTGGAGACTGGGGTGCAGAAGGACCATTACAGAGAGCAGAGGTTGGAGACTGCAGTATAGAAGGACTGTTACAGAGAGCAGAGGTTGGAGACTGCGGTGGAAAAGGACTGTTACAGAGAGCATATTTTGGACACTGGGGTGAGGAAGGACTGTTGCAGAGAGAAGAGGTTGACGACTGGGTTGCAGAAGGACTGTTGCAGAGAGCAGAGGTTTCAGAGTGAGGTGCAGAAGGACTGTTACAGAGAGCAGAGTTTGGAGAGTGTGGTGAATAAAGACTGATACAGAAAGCAGAGGTTGGAGACTGGGGTGCCGAAGGACCCTTATGGAGAATAGAGTTTCAAGACTGCGGAACAGAAGAACTGTTGTAGAGAACAAGGTTGGAGACTGGGCTGCAGAGAGACCATTGCAGAGAGCAAACTTGGATACTAGGGTGTAGAAGGAATGTTACAGACAGTAAAGTTTGGAGACTGGGGTGCAGAAGGAATTTTGCAGAGAGCAGACGTTGGAGACTGGGGTGCAGAAAGATCGTTGCACAGAGTAGATTATGGAGACTCGGGTATAGAAGGACTGTTCTAGAGAACAGAGGTTGAAGAGTGGGGTGCAGAAGGACTGTTACAGAGAGCAGACGTTGAAGCCTTGCGTGCAGAGAAGTGGATACAGAAAGCAGAGTTTGAAGACTTGGTTGCAGAAGGATTGATACAGAAAGCAGAGGTTGGAGATTGGGTGCACAAGGACCCTTACAGAGAACAGAGGTATGAGACTGCGGTACAGAAGGACTGTTACAGAGAGTAGAGGTTGGAGACCTGGGTGCAGAATAAATGTTTTAGAAAACAGAGTTTGGAGAGTTTGGTGCTGAAGGACAATTGCAGAAAGCATAGGTTGTAGACTGGGTTTCAAAAGGATCTTACAGAGAGCAGAGTTTGGACACTGAGGTCCAGAAGGACTGTTGCAGAGAGCAGAGGTAGGAGTCTGAGGTGCAGAAGGACTGTTACAGAGAACAGAGGTTGGTGACTTCAGTGGAAAAAAACTGTTGCAGAGAGCAGATTTCAGGGACTGAGGTGAGGAAGGACATTTGCAGAGAGCAGAGGTTGAAGACTGGGGTGCAGAAGGACTGTTGCAGAGAGCAGAGGTTGCAGAGTGAGGTGCAGAAGGACAGTTACAGAGAGCAGAATTTGGAGACTGGGGAGCAAGAGGATTGTTACAGAGGCCAGAGTTTTGATACTGGGTTGCAGAAGGATCTTATATAGAGCAGAGTTTGGAGACTGAGGTTCAGTAGGAGTGTTACAGAGAGCAGAGGTTGGAGACTGGGGTACAGAAGGATACTTGCAGAGAGCAGAGTTTTCAGACTGAGGTGCAGAAAGACTTTTGGGAGTGAAGACGTTAAAGACTGGGTTGCAGAAAGACAGTTGCAGAGAGGAGATATTTGAGGCTAGAGTGCAGAAGGACTCTTACAGAGAGAAGAGGTTGGAGACTGAGGTTCAGAAGGTCAGTTTCAGAGAGTAGAGTTTAGAGTCAGAGGTGTAGAAGGACTGTTGTAGAGAGCAGATGTTGGAACCTGGGGTGTAAAAATCTTACAGAGAGGAAAGTTTGGAGACTGGGGTGCAGAAGGATTGTTGCAGAGAGTAGATTATGGAGGATGAAGGACTGTTCTAGAGAGCAGAGGTTGGAGACTGGGGTGCGGAAGGACTGTTCCAGAGAGCAGTTGTTGAAGACTGTGTTGCAGAAAAACTGTTACATAGAGAAGTGTTTGGAGACTGGGGTTCAGGACTGATACTGAGAGCAGAGGTTAGAGATTGGGGTGCAGAAGGCCTTTTTCAAAGAGCAGAGGTTGGAGACTGATGTGCAGAAGAACTGTTACAGAGAGCAGAGGTTGGAGACTGGGGTGCAGAAGGACTGTTGCAGAGTACAGTGTTTTTAGACTGGGGTGCAGAGGACTGTGGCAGAGAGCAGAGGTTGGAGACTGGGGTGCAGAAGGACTTTTACAGAGAGCAGAGGTTGAAGCCTGGCGTGCAGAACGACGGATACCTTAAGCTGAGTTTGGAGACTGGGGTTTAGAATGACTGATACAGAAAGTAGAGTTTGGAGATGGTGTGCACATGGACCCTTAAAGAGAACAGAGGTTGGAGACTGATTTACAGAAGGACTGTTACAGAGAGCAGAGATTGGAGACTGGGGTGCAGAATAAGTGTTGTAGAGAACAAAGGTGGGAGACTCCGGTGCAGAAGGACCATTAGAGAAAGCATAGGTTGGATACTGGGTTTCATAAGGATCTCACAGAGAGCAGAGTTTGGACCCTGAGGTGCAGAAGGACAGTTGCAGAGAGCAGAGGTTGGAGTCTGAGGTGCAGAAGGACTATTACAGAGAGCAGAGGTTGGAGACTTCGGTGGAAAATACTGTTTCAGAGAGCAGATTTTAGAGACTGGGGTGAGGAATGACTATTGCAGAGAGCAGAGGTTGAAGACTGGCGTGCAGAAGGACTGTTGCAGAGAGCAAAGGTTGCAGAGTGAAGTGCAGAAGAACTGTTACAGAGATCAGAGGTTGGATTCTTGAGTGCAGAAGGACCCTTACAGAGAACAGAGTTTGAAGACTGCGGTACAGAAGAACTGTTGTAGAGAACAAGGTTGGAGACTGCGGTGCAGAGGGACCATTGCAGAGACAAACATTGGACACTGGGGTGCCGTAGGAATGTTACAGAGAGCAGAGTTTGGAAACTTGGATTCGGAAGAATCTTACACAGAGATAAGTTTGGAGATTGGGGTGCAGAAAGATTGCTGCAGAGAGCAGATGTTGGAGAGTGAGGTGCAGGACGATCGTTGGAGAGAGTAGATTATGGAGACTGGGCTATACAAGGAGTGTTATAGAGTTAAGAGGTTAGAGACTGAGGTGCAGAAAGACTGTTTCAGAGAGCAGTTGTTGAAGACTGATGTGCAGAAAAACTGTTGAAAAGAGCAGATTTTGGAGACTGGGGTGCAGAAGGATCTTACAGAGAGCACAGTTTGAAGACTGACGTGCAGAAGGACTGTTACAGAGAGCAGATGTTGGAGACTGTGGTGCAGAAGGACTGTTAAAGAGAGCAGAGTTCAGAAACTTGGGTGCAGAAGGCCTGTTACAGAAAGCAGAGGATGGAGACTGGTGTGCAGAAGACCTGTTAAAGAGAGCAGATTTTGGAGACTCGGGTGCAGAAGGACTGTTACAGAAAGCAGACTTTGGAGACTTCTTGTCAAAAGGATCATACAGAGAGCAGAATTTGAAGACTGAGGTGCAGAAGGACTCTTACAGAGAGAAGATGTCGAAGACTGAGCTGTAGAAAGACCATTGCAGAGAGCAGAGGTTTGAGACTGAGTTGCAGAAGGACTGTTGCGAAGTGCAGAGGTTGGAAACTTGGGTGTAGAAGAACTGTTGCAGAGAGAAGCGGTTAAAGATTGGGGTGCCGAAGGACTGTTGCAGAGAGCAGAATTTGGAGACTGAAGTGCAGAAGGACTGTACAGAGAGCAGACGTTGGAGAAGTAAGTGCAGAAGTACTGATACAGAAAGCAGAGGTTGGAGACTGGTGTGCAGAAGGACAGTTACAGAGAGAAGAGTTTGAAAACTGGAGTACAGAAGGACTGTTACAGAGAGTAGAGGTTGAAGACTGGGATGGAGAAGGACCGTTGCATAGAGGAGGTTGGAGACTGGGGTGCAGAAGGACTGTTGCAGAGAGTAGGGGTTGGAGACTGGGGTGTAGAAGAACTGTTGCGAAGAGAAGACGTTAGAGATTGGGGTGGAGAAGGACTGTTCCTGAGAGTAGAATTTGGAGACAGAGGTGCAGAAACACTGTTACAGAGAGCAGTGGTTAGAGACTTGAGTGCAGAAGTACTGATACAGAAAGCAGAGATTGGAGACTGGGGTTCAGAAAAACTGCTGTAGATAGCAGATGTTGGAGACTGGGGTGGAGCAAGACTGTTGCAGAAAGTAGAATTTGAAGATTAAGGTGCCACAGGACTGTTGCAGAGAGCAGAGGTTGGAGACTGAAGTGGAGAAGGACTGTTACAGAGAGCAGAGGTTGGAGACTGGGGTGCAGAAGGACTGATACAGAAAGCAGAGGTAGGAAACTGGGGTGCAGAAGGAAAAATGCAGAGAGCAGAAGTTAGAGACTGTGTTGCAAAAGGATCTTACTGAGATCAGATGTTGGAAACTGAGGTGAAGAAGGACTGTTGCAAGAGCAGAGGTTGGAGATTGGGGTGCAGCAGGACTGTTGCAGAGAGCAGAAGTTGGAGTCTGAGGTTCAGAAGGACTGATACAGAATGCAGAGTTTGGAGACTGGGGTTCAGAAGGACCATTGCAGAGAGCAGAGGTTTGAGACTACACTACAGAAGGACTGTTACAGAGAGCAGAGTTTGGAGAGTGGGGTGTAGAATTACTGTTACAGAGAGAAGAGTTTGGAGTCTGGGGTGCAGAATAAGTGTTGTAGAGAACAGAGTTTGGAGAATCGGGTGCAGAAGGACCATTGTAGAAAGCAGAGGTTGGAGACTTGGTTTCAGAAGAATCTTACAGAGAGCAGAGGTTGGACACTGTGGTGCAAGAGAACAGTTTCAGAGAGCAGAGGTTGGAGACTGCAGTACAGAGAGACTGTTACACAGAGCAGAGATTGGAGAGTGGAGTGCAGAAGGACAGTTACAGAGAGCACACTTTTGATACTGGGGTGAAGAAGAAATGTTGCAGAGAGCAGAGGTTGGAGACTGGGGTGCAGAAGGGCTTTTTCAGGGAGCAGAAATTGGAGACTGAGGTGCACAACGACAGTTTCAGAGAGCAGAGTTTGGAGAATGCGGAACAGAAGGACTGTTACAGAGAGTAGAGGTTTGAAACTGGGGAGCAGAAGGACTGTTGCAGAGAGCAGTTGTTGAAGACTGAGGTGTAGAAAAACTGTTACAGAGAGCAGTGCTTGGAGACTGGGGTGCAGAAGGACTGATTCTGAGAGCAGAGTTTGGAGACTGGGGACCAGAACGATCTTACAGAGAAGAAATTTTGTAGACTGGGGTGCAGAAGAATTGTTGCAGAGAGTAGATTATGGAGACTGGTGTATAGAATGACTGTTCTAGAGAGCAGAGTTTGGAGACTGGGGTGCAGAAGGACTGTTTCAGAGAGCAGTTGTTGGAGACTTGGGTGCAGAAGGACTGTTGCAGAGAGCAGAGTTTGGAGACTGGGGTGCAAATGGATCCTTTCAGAGCACACAATTTTTAGACTGAGGTGCAGAAAGACTGTTTCAGAGAGCAGAGGTCGGAGGCTGAGGGGCAGAAAGACTGTTACAGAAAGCAAAGTTTGGAGACTGGGGTGCACAAGGATCGTTTCAGAGAGCAGAGTTGTCAGACTGAGGTGCAGAAAGACTGTTGCATGGAGCAGATTTTGTATACTGGCCATCAGAAGTACTTTTACAGAGAGCAGAGTTTTGAAACTGGGGTACAAAACGATTGTTGTAGAGAGCAGAGTTTTGAGACTGGGGTGCAGACGGATTGTTACAGGGAGTCATTGAAGAATATGGTGCAGAAGGACCATTGCAGAGATCAGTGTTTGGCAGCTGAGTTGAAGGAGGATTGTTAAAGAGAACAGAAGTTGGAGACTGGGGTGCAGAAGGACTGTTGCAGAAAGCAGAGTTCGGAGACTGGGGATTATAAGGACTGTTGCAGAGAGCAGATGTTGGAGACTGGGGTGCAGAAGAACTGTTACATAGAGCAGAGTTTGGAGAAAGGTTTACAGAAGGATCTTACAGAGACCAGAGGTTCGAGACTGAGGTGGAAAAGGACTATTACAGAGAGCAAAGTTTGGAGACTGGGGTGCAGAAAGATCATTGCAGAGAACAGCGTTTTCAGACACAGGTGCAGAAGAACTTTTGCAGAGAGCAGAGGTTGGAGATAGGGGTGCAGAAGGACTGTTGCATAGAGCAGATGTTGGATACTTGGGTACAGAGGGATCGTTGCAGAGAGAAGAGTTTGGATACTGGGGAACAGAAGGACTGTTGGATAGAGCAGATGTTAGAAACTCGTGTGCAGAAAGATAGTTGCAGACAGCAGAGGTTTGAGACTGGGGTGCAGAAGGACTGTTACAGAGAGCAGAGTTTCGAGACTGAGTTGAAGAAGGATCGTTGCAAAAAGCAAAGGTTGGAGACTGGGGTGCAGAAGAAGTCCTACAGAGAGCAAAGTTTTTAGACAAAGTTGCACAAGGATCTTACAGAGAGCAGAGTTGTAGACCAATGTGCTTCAGGACTGTTAAAGAGAGCAGAGGTTGGAGACTGGGGTGCAGAAGGATCGTTGTACAGAACAGAGTTTTCAGACTGAGGTGCAGAAGGTCTTTTGCAGAGAGCACATCTAGGAGACTGGGGTGCTGAAATACTGTTGCAAAGAGCAGAGTTTGGGGACTGGGGTGCAGAAGGATTGTTATAAAGAACAGAGGTTGGAGACTGTGGTGCAGTAGGCCTATTATGGAGAGCAGAGTTTGGAGAAGGGGTTCAGCAGTACATTTACAGATAGTAGTTTTTGAGACTGTTGTGTAGAAGGACTGTTGCAGAGAGCAGAGGTTGAAGACTGAGGTGCAGAAAGATTTTTACAGAGAGCAGAGTTTGGAGACTGTGTTGCAGATGGACTGTTGCAGAGAGCAGAGGCTGGACACTGGGTTGAAGAAAGACTGCTGCAGAGAGCACAGATTGGAGATTGGGTTTCAGAAGGACTGTTGCAGAGAGCAGAGTTTGGAGACTGCGTTACAGTAGAACTGTTAAATAGGCAGAGGTTGGAGATTTGGTACAGAAGGACTGTTGCAGAGAGGAGATGTTGGAGACTGGGGAGCAGAAGAACTGTTGCAGAGAACAAACTTTGTAGACTGAGGTGCAGAAGCACTGTTACAGAGAAGAGAGTTTGGAGAATGGGGTGAAAATGGCCTGTTACAGAGAGCAGAGGTTGGAGACTGGGGTGCAGAAAAACTGTTAAAGAAAGCATGGTTTGGAGACAGGGTTGCAGAATTATCTTACGAAGAGCAGAGTTTGGAGACTGAGGTACAATAGGAGTGTTACAGAGCAGAGGTTGGAGACTGGGGTGCAGAAGGGTCATTGCAGAGAACAGAGTTTTCAGACTGAGGTACAGAAGGACTGTTGCAGAGAGCAGAGTTTGGAGACTGAGGTGCAGAAGGACTGTTACAGAGAGCAGAGGTTGAAGACTGGGGTTCAGAAGGACCGTTACAGACAACAGATTTTGTAGACTGCACTACAGGAGAACTGTTACAAAGAGCAGAGTTTGGAGACTGGAGAGGAGAAAAACTTTTGCAGAGAGCATTGGATGAAGACTGGGGTGCAGAAGAATCGTTGTAAAGAGCAGAGTATTGAGATTGGGGTGCAAAAGGACTGTTACAGAAAACATAGTTTGGAGAAGGGGTGCAGAAGGACTGTTACAGAGGGCAGAGTTTGGAGACTGGGTTGCAGAAAAATTATACAAAGAGGAAATATTGGAGACTGAGGTGCAGAAAGACTGTTAAAGAGAGTAGAGGTTAGAGACTGAGGTGCAGAAGGAATGTTGCAGAAAGTAGATATTTGAGACTTTGGTGCAGGAGGACTGTGGCAGAGAGCAGAGTTTTGAGACTGAGGTTAAAAAGGACTGTTACAGAGAGCAGAGGTTGGAGACTGGGGTGCAGGAGGACCGTTACAGAGAGCAGTTTTGGGAGACTGCACTACACGAAGACTGTTACAGAGAGCAGAGGTTTGAGACTGGGGTACAGAAAGACTGTTTCAGAGTGCAGACTTTGGAGACTGTGGTGCACTAGGATCGTTGCAGAGAGCAGATTTTTCATACTGAGGTGCAAAAGGACTGTTGCAGAGAGCAGATGTTGGAGACTGGGGTGCAGAAAGACTTTTTCAAAGAGCAGAATTTGGAGACTGGGGTGTAAAAGGATTGTTGCAGAGAGCAGAGGTTGGATACCGGGGTACAGAAGGATTTATACAGAGAGCAGAGGTTGGAGACTGGAGTGCAGATGGACTGTGACAGAAAGCAGAGTTTGGAGTCTGGGGTGCAGAAGGACTGTTACAGAGAGCAGAGATTGATGACTGAGGTGCAGAAGGACTGTTACAGAAAGCAGAATTTAGAGACTGGGATGCACAAGGATCGTTGCAGAGAGCACAGTTTTCAGACAGAGGTGCAGAAGGATTTTTGCAGAGAACAGATGTTGAAGACTGGGGTGCAGATCGATCGTTGCAGAGAGCAAATGTTGGAGACTGGGGTGCAGTAGGATTGTTACAGAGAGCAGAAGTTGGAGACAGGGTTTAAAAAGGACCATTGCAGAGATCAGAGTTTGGGAACTGAGGTGAAGAAGGACTGTTGCAGGGACCAGAATTTGAGACAGTGGTGCAGAAGGACTGTTGCAGAGAGCAGAGGTAGGAGACTGGGTTGCAGAAGGACTGATAAAGAAAGCAGAAGTTGGAGACTGGGGTGCAGAAGGACCATTATGGAGAGCGGAGGTTGGAGATTGCAGTACATAAGAACTGTTACAGAGCAGAGGTTGGAGACTCGGGTGGAGAAGGACTGTTTTAGAGAGTAGATGTTGGAGACTGGGGTGAAGAAGAACTGTTGCAGAGAGCAGAAGTTTGAGACTGTGGTTCAGAAGGATTGTTGCAGAGAGCAGAGGTTGGAGACTGTGGTGCTGAAGGACTCTTACATCCACCAGAGTTCGGAGAATGGGGTGCAGAAGGTCTGTAAAAGAGAGCCGAGGTTGGAAACTGGGGAGCAGAAGGAATGTTTCAGAGAGCAGAGTTTGGAGACTGGGGACCAGAAGGAATGATACAGAGAGCAGAGTTTGGAAACTGGGGTGCAGAAAGATCTTACAGAGAGCAGAGTTTGAATACGGGGGTGCAGAAAAACTGTTACAGAAAGCAGAGTTTGGATCCTGGGGTGCACAAGGATTGTTGCAGAGAGAAGAGTTTTCAGACTGAGGTAAAGAAGGACTGTTGTAGAGAGCAGATATTGGAAACTGGGTGCAGAAGGATCATTTCAGAGAGCAGAGTTTGGAGACTGGGGTGCAGAAATATTTTTACAGAGAGCAGAGGTTTGAGACTGGCGTGCAGAAAGACCATTGCAGAGATCAGAGTTTGGGAACTGAGGTTAAGAAAGATTGTTTCAGAGAACATATGTTGGAGACTGTGGTGAAGAAGGACTGTTACCGAGAACAGAGTTTGAAGAAGGGGTGCAGAAGGACTGTTGCACTAAGCAGAGTTTTGAGACTTTGTTGCAGAAGGACTGTTGCAGACAGCAGAGTTTGGAGTCTGAGGTGCAGAAGGACTGCTACAGAGAGCATAAGTTGGAGTCTGAGGTGCAGAAGGACTATTACAGAAAGAACAGGTTGGGAATTGGGGTGCAGAAGGACCGTTACAGAGAGAAGAGTTTGGAGACTGCGGTACAAAAAGACAGTTGCAGAGAGCAGAGTTTTGAGACTGGGGTGCAGAAGGACAATTGCATGGAGCAGTGGATGGAGCCTTGGGAGAAGAAGGATCATTGCAGAGAGCAGATATTGGAGACTGGGGTGCAGAAGGACTGTTCCAGAGAGTAGAGGTTAAAGACTGAGGTGCAGAAGGATCATTACAGAGATGAGAGTTTGGAGACTGAGGTGCAGAATGACTTTTACAGAGAGCAGAGGTTGGAGACTGGGATGCAGAAGGATTCTTACAGAGAGCAGAGGATGGAGACTCGGGTCCATAAGTAGTGTTACAGAGAGCAGGCTTAGGAGATTCTGGTTCAGAAGAACTGTGAAAAAGAGCAGAGTTTTAAGACTGGTGTTCAGAAGGATTGTTTCAGAGTTCAGAGGTTTTATTCGGGTGCAGCAGGAAAGTCACAGAGAGTATAGCTCTGCGACTGGTGTGCAGAAGAACTGTTACAGAGAGCAGAGGTTGGAGACTGCGGTGCAGAAGGCCTGTTACAGAGAGCATTGGTTGGAGACTGAGGTTCAGAAGGATCCTTACAGAGAGCAGAGTTTGGATACTGAGGTGCAGAAGGACTGTTAAAGAGAGCAGAGGTTGGATACTGAGTTGCAGAAAGATTGTTACAGAGAGCAGAGGTTAGAGACTGAGGTGCAGAAGGACTGTTCCAGAGAGCAGAGTTTGATTCTTGGGATGCAGAATTATCGTTGCAGAGAGCAGAGGTTGGAGACTGAGGTGCAGAAGCACTTACAGAGAGCAGAGGTTTGAGACTGGGGTGCAGAAAGACAGTTACAGAGAGCACAGGTCGGAGACTGGGGTTAAGAATAAATGTTGCAGAGAGCATATATTTGAGACTGGGATGCAGAAGAACTGTTTCAGAGAGCAGAGGTTGGAGACTGAGGTGCAGAAGGACTGTTACAGAGAGCAGAGGTTGTAGACTGGGTTTCAGAATGACTGATACACAAAGCAGAGTTTGGAGACTGCAGTATAGAAGGACTGTTACAGAGAGCAGAGGTTGGAGACTGGGGTGCAGAAGGACTGTTTCAGAGAGCAGAGTTTGGAGACTAAGGTGCAGAAGGATCTTAGAGAGAGCAGATGTTGGAGACTGTTGGCAGAAGGACTGTTGCAGATAGCAGATTTTGGAGACTGAGGTGCAGACTGGTCGTTTCAGAGAGAAGAGGTTGGAGACTGGGGTGAAGAAGGCCTGTTACAGAGAGCATAGTTTTGAGACTGGGGTGCTGAAGGCCTGTTACAGAGAGCAGATGTTGGAGACTGGGGTGCAGAAGGACTGTTACAGATAGCACAGTTTATAGACTGAATTGCAAAAGGATATTATAGAGAGCAGAGTTTGGAGACTGAGGTGCAGAAGGACTGTTAGAGAGAGCAGAGTTTGGAGACTGTGTTGCAGAATGATTGTTGCAGAGAGCAGAGTTTTCAGACTTAGGTTAAGAAGGACTGTTGCAGAGAGCAGATTTTCGAGAGTGGGGTGCAGAAGGACTTTTTCCTCAGCAATTTGAGCTACTTGGACGTCTGCTACACATCCACCACCCTCCCAGTACTGCTGGTGAACTTCTTCTGGGAGAAAAAGACCATTTCTTATGAGGGCTGCCTTTCCCAGATCTTCTTCTTGGTGACAAGTGCTGGCACAGAAGGCGTCTTACTGGATGTGTGACTACTGTGTGGCCACCTGCCGTCCTCCTCAATACCCAGTCATCATCAGTGTGAAGGTCTGTGTTAGCCTGGTGACTGGGTCCTGGCTGTGTGGGCTGGTGAATTTGGTCACACACACGGTGCTGGCCATCACACTCACTCTGTGTGGGCCCCACCAGTTCAGCCACTTTCTCTGTGACACCCCATTGCTCCTGAAGCTCTCCTGCTCAGACACCTCTGTCAACGAGTCTGCGCTCCACGTTGTCAGTTCCACCATGGGCCTGAGCCCCTGCCTCTTCACTGCAGGCTCCTACTCACTCATCATGGCGGCCATCCTGGGGATTCCCTCTGCCCAGGGCAGGAGGAAAGCCTTCTCCACCTGTGCGTCCCCCCTCACTGTCATGGTGGTCTTCTATGGAACAGCCAACTTTAACTATGAAAGTCCCAGAGAAGGCTGGACACGGACACCCTGGTCTCTGTGCTCTTCTGTGTGGTGACCCCCATGTTTAAGCCCATCATTCAAAGCCTGAGAAGCTACGAGGTCCAGAGTGCCCTGAGGAAGCTTGCTGGGAGACAGACTGTATAGTGAGATTAGAACTGGATGATGGTTTCATTCTAGAAAATGTCTTAGTTGTAGAAATATATGAACTCTTCAGCAGCAATTACAAGAGTGATCTCTCTATACACAGTGTCTCATGACCACTGTGGTGCCTCTCCAACCAGGGGAAGCACACTGTGCTAAGTATGTGACACATTGTGACCTCACCTGGGTTCTCTAATCCACAGGTATTTCAGAATATTTTTATTACTTTTCTCTCCAAAAAAGCCTATACCCAAAGCAGTCAATCTTCTTTCCCCCTGTATTGCAGCTCTAGCCAACACTAGTGAATGTGAAGTGCTATGTGCAATGTGACTTTGACTTGCATTTTCCTAATGGATCTTGATTCTAAGTTTTAAATAAACACCATTTCTGTGTTTCGCCTTCACATGTGGAAAGACCCATGTATACACTCGAGTTTCTGTGAATATTTTTAATGAAGTAATACCATATACGCCTTTTGGATCTGACTCCTTTCACTTAGGATGTTTGCAATTTTCAGTTATATTGTATCTTGTATTAGTATTTTAGTTTATTCCTCCTTATTGTGACTGATTTCCATCTTATGAAAATGCCACATTTCTTTGTTCATTTCCCACTGGATAGTAATTTTTACTTTGTGTCTGTCTGGGTGTCGTACTGCAGATTGAACCCGGAGCCTCCTGCACCCTAAACAATGTTCTACCACTAAGCCAAAGCCCAACTCTTTTAAAAATTTTGTTTTGAGACAGGGTCTTGTAAATTTGCCCAGGTTGTCCCTGAATTTGTGATCCTCCTGCCTCAGCTTCTTGAGTAGCTATATTACAGACCTGCCTAGTCATTTTCCCTTTTTGACTAATATGATTAATATTCGTATATATAATATGAACATTATATAATATGAACATTATATGAACATTCATGTAGAAATCATTGGTGGACAACTTTTTTATTTATCTTGAGTTTGTAAGTAGGAGTAGAAGAGGTGGATCGTTAACTCCATATTATCTTTCTGAAGAAGTTCCAGATCGTTTTCAGACCAGTGGAACCAGCTTACCTTATTATTAAGAGTGGTGAATAAAGCTTCTGATTTCCTCACTCTCTTAACAACACATCATTATCATTCCTTTTATTCTGACGACCCTGGAATGTGTGAAGTGCTTCATCAAATATGCTTTAGCTTTGCCTTTCCCTGATGGCTAATCATTCTAAGATCTTTCAGGAGTACTGTTAATGTGTCTTTCCTAAGCATGAGGAAAACCCCATTGTATTATGAGAAATTTTAAGTTTTAGGGACTTACCTCTTTATCTAATACTTTTATTATTATTATTGTGCAATAAAATACTACAAGACTTTGAAGCTTGTTGTCTTTACTCCATCTGTGCCCAAAAGAGCTGTTTGATGACTCTTTTTTTTCCCTACTTTTAAACTCCATAGCAAACAATTTCTTCACCAGGTATTGAGCAGGATCATAAAATTAAGGGGCACGAAGTCATATAGGGTTTGGTAAGGGATCAGCCCTTAGCAGAGGTGGATCAGCTGAAGATAGTGGGGATGCTTTTAATATTGTGGCTTCTGATATCTGTCCATCTGGCAAAGTATGTAACATGAAGGAAAATCTTCATATGCCGTGCGAAATCCATTCCAATAAGTGTACACCCAGCCTTAGCCATTCTCTCTCTAGCGAGAAGGGAAGGCAGTCTTGAGGTTTCAGCCACCCACAACTTCTTTGCAGAAATCTCACTCTGAACTTCGCTCACCCACATCCCAGAAGAGAGAGGACACTGATCTTCTCGCTGCATGCTGGGAACAGGTGATTGCCAAGACATTAATGAATCCAACAGCGAATTAACTGCTCTCCATTGTTGCAGTTGAACTGAAGCCATTGCCCTTGAGTTGTGTTTGCACACTGAGGAGTCCCAGAGCAGCTGCAGAGGAAAGGCTCAATGCATATTCCCAACAGGTCAGCCCCAGACCTCTATATATGTCCATCACAGGAAAATGAATTGTGAGAGATCAGAGGATTTTGACTCCTTCATGAGGCCACAGATATGCGACAGGCAACATTCAGAATAACAGGTCCGTTTTGTGGTGAATGGAGACCAACAGCCAGTTTTAGCAAGAGCTTTCTTTGCAGCCCAGGTGCTAGTATGGAAAGCAGCAAGGGCCACACCTAAATCAGAAATCTACGCCTCTCTGTGAGAGTTGCTGGTAAGTAGTTTATTTACCATCACAATTTTCAAAAACACTATCCCAGAATCAGGATATACCTACACCTTAAAAACATATTACAGAATATTGTACATATTTTTATTACCATTTTGATGGCATTTATGTAATGACCTATTGTAGCACCTTTTCTATGTGTGTCTAAGTTTCCACAATACTACTTGTATTGCCAGAGTAGAAATAACTTCAGAGGTTATTACAAAACCTGAAAGATTTAGCATGATGCCTCCAGTACTGGAAGAAAACCCAAAATATAACCAGAAACCCTGGGATGCCTAAATTTCTTAAGTGAGATGATGTGTGTGGAAAATTACTTATGGTAAACAATAGATAATGCTAAGTGTTAATCCTCTGCTTTTGATGAGCAGGACAGAAAGTAATAATTTTTAGGGAGAGAGTATAGGGACACATTCCCATTATGATACAATATAGCATAACAATAGACCTACCAAAATATCTGTTTAAATAAAAATCATTATTGTAGAAGAAGTTATGTTTAGAAACGTATTAATTCACTAACTAGGGGTTTTCATCTTTATCTTACAACACATGGATGCTTGGGGAGGGAAGTTGCAAGCAATTTATTAACTGTAATAAATACCTGAAGCTTGTGAGTAATCTACTTCATACACAACCCCCCTCCTTTAGAAATATTATATTTTGGGGTCACTCATAAGTGACTTCATTCTCGGTCACCTGACTTTGAGATGACTGATTGGGAAAGAAAGATGCAGAGCAGCTTGTTCTGTGGGAACTGAGCCAATGGTCTCCATAAGGGATATGTTTAGGAGACAGGAGACACTGAGTTCCTCAGAAGCCGCTGGGCTATGCTGCCTCACTTATGCTAAGATATCTTGCTGAGAATAATAAAAGGCTTTATTTTTCTCAGCAAGATATCTGCACCAGAACCACTGAACAGAAATGTCCTCTCGCCTCTGTCAAGTCTCTGTTAGATCCTTTAGGTCCCACACAGTACCGTCTTTAAAGAATCTTCTAAAAATTCTGCTTCATGGATGTACTTGACAGACCTTCTACATTCTTCAAAACTTTACTGAGTGCACATTTACCCATGGTGTTGCCCTAGTGTTTAGAACACAATTGAGAGGCCCAATTAGAACCTGGAGGAGCGCATATTCAAGATGGAATCAGAGGCTTTGACAAGAATTAAGTGCTCCATTCCCAGAGCTGCACAAGCAAACACTAAGGGAAAATAATGATAATTTTTAGATTACATAGAATTGTTACCAAGTTTCCTGCACATATTGAGTTCATCCCTCCATTAAATTGTAAGTTGGTTAAAGACAGTGTCGGAGACCAGCTCCAACAGAAGGTCTCAGGAGACAAACGGATGGTGAGGAGTCAGCGAAAAAGGGGCTGGAGAAACAACACAGACACCAAAGTGAAGGTGTTGATCGCAATCTTTACTTGTGAAGTTGATCATATATACTTTTCATTTTGGCAGGCTTACAGTACTTTGTGGTTACAAAACAGGAATCATTATTCAAACAAAACAAAATATTACGTAGCTACAATTTGAATAGAAGAATGTATCTTGGCTTATGCATAAGCAAGCATTTGTACTTTCAGTTCGAGTTTTGCTTTGAGCTGTTTCTGCTCAGTTAACTTTTAATAATAGTTACAAATGTCCCAAACTATTGCCCTATACCTTGACTATTCTTTCTTGACTTACTGACTGAAACCGGTGCCATGATTACGGCAAGTAGTTGATTTGTTATTACTTTTAATCAAACAAAAGTAAGAGCACAAACCATTGTGCACAGAAACAAGAACAAGTTGCCCAGTACTAAGCACTAATCTATCTTCTTAACATTAATTTTTCTTCTCTATATTTTAATTTAATTTCTCAAAAACTTCCTTGACAGGAATACAGGGAGTTTATCTTTAGACATTAACAAATTACACTCCTCAGCTGAATCATTGCATTTAGAGCAAAGAGATCTATGCTTTAGAAGTATTTGCATTAATTGGGAAAGTCATGATTTTTCCTTTATACTTAATGGTCATATGAGAAATCAAAAGTATACTTACTAAAGGAATACAAAAACAAATCAGCCCATTCCCAGAAACATACTGCGTTCCTCCAGAGGATGGACGCCTTGTGCCATCCACCTCAGTAGGGCCTTTCCATTGCCTGAGTCAGGGGAAGGGTGCAGCAGGACAGGGATCAGATCTTATCCTCTTTGAGTTTCTTAGTCAAAATTGGTTTGAATTGAAACTAATCAGTACCAAAAAAAGAAATTTTAAAATCCTAAATGGAAAAGAGAATTTTTTATTTTGAAAATTTTTATAACTAGAAGTCTCTGACATATCATAAGAGGTAATTATTTGTCTTTCCTTTCCCCTTTATGCTAGAAGAAGCACAGGTGAAATGAAAAGAACTGAAAAAGCTGGCACAGTGGTGCACGCCTGTAACCCAGCAGCTCAGGAGGCTGAGGCAGGAGGATAGTGAGTTCAAAGAAACCCTCAGCAAAAACAAGGCACCAAGAAACTCAGTGAGACCCTGTCTCTAAATAAAATATAAAATAGGGCTGGGGATGTGGCTCAGTGGTCAAGTCCCTGAGTTCAATCTCCGGTAACTGCCCCCCTACAGCCCGGCCCCAAAAAAACAGAACTGAAAGAGATGTTAAATGCTGAATTGAGTGCTGAATCTCCAAGACAGGAGGGAGGCTTTTTCCTGGTGAATTTGTTAAGATTTTAAACCTACCAGTTAGGGGTAAGGGCATCCCTGCATGTTAGGTGAAAGAGCCCAGCCTCCCCCAAAGTGTGTCCTTGGACCAGCATCACTGGGAACACTTGGAACTCACTGACTGAGGCCAACTGTTCTGCACAATGCCCTCTGATCTTTCCCTCGGCTCCAAGTATCCACACCACATTGAAGGATATGAGGAAAACTCTGGGCCAGGCCAGGTAGCTCATAGATTTCACAGTAATAAATTCACATTGCCACAAGCACCTGAAATCATTCAGATATTTTGTCTGAATAAATTGACCTTGTACTGTGTGTGTGTGTGTGTGTGTGTGTGTGTGTGTGTGTGTGTGTGTGTGTGTGTTTTAAGCAATTTACTGGGCAACATGAAAATTGGATTTAAAAATTTTAATCATTGCTTGTGCTATTGAGATCAAATAGGAATCATTGTTTCCCTGATGTGCATAAGGGTTTTCATGATAACACTATTCTTCCTCGTTTTGGTCATGCCCATTGTTTTTTTTTTTTTTTCGTTTCATGAAATGAATCCCTAATGTTAGTCAGCAAAACATTTCATTTATTACCAAAGCAAAAATAAAAAAAAAGTTCTTCTTTAAGACTGTAGACTTATTTATTTTATTTTGTTTATATTTAGATTTTAAAATTAGTTGTGCTTAACTGAAGCACTGACTTTCTATTGAAATTTAAATACTTTAAGCTTCTTAAGGCCCTGAGATTTGGAATTTTAATGAAAGCTGTGTTGGCCTATTAATCATGTGCAATGAATTATTAGAACCAAAGACAAGAATGTTTGGGCATTGAAGATAATAAGACAGTTTACTAATATATGGTATTATCATCAGGTAACAAAGTATCACTTCAAATAAGAGTTATTACATGAAAAATTTTCTGAGTCAATTTCTTTTTTGTTTCTTAAATCATAATTGTTAATACATATTAAATGTACAAATTAATGTACATTATGCAAACTAAAGGCATTCATTGATGTTTCCCTACTTGCATTAATATATTGTGCATTAATTTCAATTCTTTTTTCTGTAAAATGGGGATAATAGGTTATCTTATAGGTTGTTGTGTAAACCAAATAAGTTAATGCATGTAAGTCTTATAGGCATTTAATAAGTGTTAGGTATTTTTATCTAATTTGTGTCTCTATTTGTTACTCAATTTGAAAAATCATGATTGGATTCAGGTATGTAAAAATTCATCTTTTCAAAGAAATTCACTGAGTTTTGATAGAATGGATTATCCGAAATTCAATCTAATTTTTACAGAAAACATACCACTTTTAAACTACATTAAACAAGGTTTTTAAAGTCAGGCATTTATGTGTATTTAAACAATCTAAGAAGACTCACATTCAAATTATTTTTATATGAAATATGCCCTAGATGATCATGATGATTATGGTTATTATTATTGCAGAGCAGAGGGTTTACTATTATGTTGATCTAATTCCTATGCTGCATTATATAAATTCTAAGGAGCAAGTAAATATTGTGTCACAAAGTGTCATTCATGAGTTATGATTGTTAATAATGGATTTTAATCGTGACTATGATGATGATTCAATCTAATGCCCTACATTAATAAAGAGCATAGAGGATAAAGAAAATTGTTTGGGTATCATCCTTCACCCTACCCCACACCCGTTACCTACAAGAAATTAGCCAGTAAAAACAAAGAAAAACTTATATGTAGATAAAATTATATAAACATACATTAGGAGATTTTTTTAATGTCCCATGAAATTGTCCCTCCTGAACTGACCTTTATATTTAAGGCCTTTACAATAGCAGTATGCACAACTTCAGAGATTGTATTTTTAAATCCCTGAACATTTACATTTAGTTTTCCCTTTTACAAATCCACAGACCATGTACCATTTTCTCATAGTAAAATTTGTTGGAACTGCCTTCTATGTGGAATTTTATTTCTTTTTCTGAAAACATCTAGATATCTACATATGAAAGGGATTGTCATATTGATCTTTTTGATATGGGGAGTTAAAAGAAAGTACATGTCACTGATTTCTAAATGACTTTAAGTTCATCCAGGTAGTTGATAGAGAAAACAGAGAACATAAGAAATGTCAAGAACATGTAGCTTCAAGCTCCATTTCAAAGTTGATTTATTGTAAATCAATGCTAATAAGGTAACCTCTTGTTTATGGAAATTATTTAGAGAATGTGATACCTACAACTGATCTAGATAGTGTGGTGTTTTTAGTCATTTCTGGATAAACTTTTACTACAATTTTCGTGAACACCAAGTATCACAAGAATCCCTACTTTCTCTATTTCCTTCTCTACTTTCTCTATTCTCCTGGGGGATTTCATATTCACCCTTTGCTGTAACAGTTGCCTTCAAGAAAATGACTCCCAAATCCACACCTGCAGTTCTAGGCTGTCTGTGAAGTGCATTTCCACGTGATTATCCCACAGATAACTCACATTCAACATTAATCAAATCAAATCCACCAAAGCCTCCTCTACATCTGCTATTCCTCACATATTCCTGTTTTCCTGAGTGATCCCACCAGCTGGCCAGCCTGCCAAAACTGATTTGTTGTCTTTACCGTGTCGTCTTCAACTAGGACTTTAAAGTTCTCCATATCCTTCTTTATGAGTGCTTCAGAGATTTTCTCCCACCTTCAACACAGCACGTCTTCAGATTCAGACCACTTCATTTTGATCTTGTTTTAGCACTCAGATCACTCTTTTGAACTAAACAGGTGTGTCTAAAACCTGGGGAACCAGGTTTCAAAGTTATCTACCCCTGCTCCTTGGGCTCACATGCACAATTCTATGAGTGGGTCTATCTGCGTGTTTTAAACCTAGAGATCTGATGATTTTCTAAAACCCAGTCTATCTTCGTCCAGATGTCCCTGTTTTCAATCTGCACTCAACTGAAAGAGATTTATCGTCCCCTATTGTTTATACTCTGCAATCATTGATGTCCATGTCATACCCAAGCCTGGCTTCCAGAGACAAACCTGGGCTCTCTCACCCATGGCATGGTGGGGGGTGGGACATTTTCCGAGGTTTCTATTGCCAAGTACCTTGCTTAGAAATCAGGCCTGACACAACTTCACAGAGCCTAGTCTCGGCCCCATAGGCTGACACCCTGCCACCTCCCCTGAAGTAGCAGGCTCCTCAGAATGACCCAGGGCTTGGCATCATCCACTGGTACTATCCCACCAGCCACTTAAACCTAGCTGGAGTCTCCATAGAAACAAGGTACATCTCTATGGAAATGGGCTCCCTCCTCCCGCCCCCGTGTGATGCAGCACTCAGAGAAGCTCAATAGTGAGGGTCTTTCCATTTTTAGCAATTAGGATAACGAAGTGTTCTGAGCTTGCTGAGCCTTAGATGGCAGATTCCTGCTATATTCTTTGAGATTTCTGCCATCAATGTTGCCTGAGATGCCAACTTGCCATTCCACTAACTATAAGACAGTGTTCTCAGTCAAGACCAATCTCACAACCAATAAGACACACACACACACACACACACACACACACACTCACACACACACATATGCACACGCCCATCCATCATGGTGAGCAAGGCTTTGTATCTGTGATACAGACCGAATGCACCCACCAATCACATTCACTGCTTTAAACAGATCGTGATCAGGAAACAACTGAAGTCACTTGTAAAATGTGATATGTCCTGGACTATCACTGTGGTAAAAAAGAAGTAGAGAATTGCAAAAAAATGGGAGAAAATACTTAACCTTTTAGAGACCTATAAAAATATTTAGATGTGGTTCCGACCAATCCTGAGTTAAAAATCATCTTTAAAAAATGCTTTCTCTTCTATTTATCAATTTACTTACTTACTTACTTTCTGCAGTACTGGGGATTGAACCCAGTGGCACTCTACCATGAAGCTATATCCCCAGCCCTTTCAATTATTTGGGGCGGGGGGCCTTGCAGAGTTTCAAATTTATTATTCTCCTGCCTTAGTCTCCCAAGTACCTGCGATTACAGGCAGGTACCACTCTTCCCCATTAATTACTTATTTTTAAAATAAGGCTATTTTTAAAAATTGAACTATAATTTGTACTCAAAGAATGAACAGATCTAAAGTGTACAGGTTTATAATATTTTACATATATAAAATACCAAAAATCAGGATATAAAACATTTCCATCACTTTAGAAAATTCCTTCATGCTTCAACTGATATCACCCTTGAGCTCCAAAAAAAAAAAGACCACTATTATTACTTGATCATTATAGCTGTTTTGCTTATTTTTGAACTTTATTTAAAAGAAACATACAGTATATATTTTGTATCTGGCTTCTTTCACCCAGAAAATGTTTTTCAGATTTGTCAATGTTATTAATGTTTCAGTATTTGTGTTTCTAAAGTAACTGAATTATTCCACTGCATGATAAACCGTGATTTGTCTTCTGTCCTTCTGCTGAAGGCATGATTTTTGTTTGAGTTATTATGAATTTTTACACAAGAATTTTTTTTAATCTGTGCATTAATTTTTTTGGAAATATGCTAGGAATGGGATTGTTTTGAATAGAATAACTACATATTTAACTAAATTAGAAATTACTAAATATTTTTGAAAAGTAAGTGTATAGACTTCAAATTTCTCCTTGAGTATCTATCGAAATAGCTGGAAAGCATGTTGTTTTCATCATTATAATAACCAAAAAGAGCAGAAGAAAATGTAAATTAATGACTTTCCTTGACTTTATTAGGGATGAAGATTATAAGGCAAACAACTAACCAAAGTCTGGGGAGAGATAAGCAACCAAAATAATCCAGGCATTTTTTTAACTATGGGAGAATCCACTAGATACATAGGAGTTTATCTATTAAAAAAACTCAAATAAAAATAGTTAATGGATTGCTAAAGAAAAAGTATAGACTGGTTTAAGAGCATAAAGACCCAGAGGGCTATAGACATAAGATGTTTGTATTTTTTCTTTTTTCTCCATAGATTCCACCAAATTCTCACAGGAAGATAGGAAAGTATTCTGAGAAAGTGTCTTTAACGGTATCATTTCATGGATAGGTGGAGGGACAAAGAGCAGCAACAGCAGCCAAAACTCCTCCCAGACCCATTTCCTGATTTTTTGCTTAGAACAAAAGCTGTAATCTTCAGGGGCAAAAGTAACAGAAACTGTTAAATTAGGACACTCAACGGAAAACCTTTGCAGCTATGGAAAGTAACAGCCCGAAATGTCTAACGTTGGAAGGAATCAGAACTAGACTCAGCCATATTGCTAGAAAGTGGGTCACTGTGAAGTCCATATCCCTGTGACTGAGTTTACAGTACCTAAGGCAGGGCATTCTGGAAACATCAGGAATCTCTTCTCTGTTTCCCACTAGTCCACTAACATTCATTGACTGAAAATAACAGTAGAATACAGTTGAGAATTCTTTGAGAAATAGATTATCTCTGGAGAACAGCGAAAATAGAATACACAAAAGCAAGCAGGGAACAATATTAAAAAACTGAACTCATCCATATATAATAAGGATAACATTACAGTCAATTGAGATCAATCCCAGAATGCAAGGCCTGTTCAATACTCAATAATTCAATCAAGCGAATTTCCATAGTAGCAGACTAAATAAGAAAAAATATATATATCATTTCAATAGATGCAGAGAAAATAAGAAAATTCAATATCTATTTATGATAAAACCTATAACTAAATGAAACTAGGGGCAAAGTCCAGTGGTAGAGTGCATGCTTAGTATGCATAAGGCTCTGAATTCAAAACCCAGCACACATACATCAAAAAAAAAACTACTAGTAAAAAATGGATAGACATTTTCTAACTTGATAAAAGGCATTGAGTAAATGTAATGTGCCAGACACATAGCTTATATTATCTCAAAACTTTTTTCAGCAGTTGTGAAATAGACATCATTAATATCCTAAGCAAGGAACAAACTGAGGAATAGAGATGAGCTGACTTTTTTACAAACAACATCTAGTAAAAAACAGATGGATTTCAATCCACATCTATCTGGAGCAAGAGCCTACTGTTTTATTATAATATTTTTCACTTAAGATTGAAAAAGAAACAGACATTTTAGTTCAAAACAATGGATCACGGATTAGCATGGGTAACATGATAGAAAATCAGTAATTGTATCAATCATTTTTTTTTCAGGAAATGTAATGTTTGGTGAGGTAAATCTTATAATACAAAAGAAGAAAAATACCTAAGTATATATCATTTGTCAAAATTTCTTGTATCTTATAAAACTTAAAAAAATAAAAGTTTCTACTGAAAAAAAATAGATCAATGTATTTAAAAGCAGGTGACTTATAATTTTACTTTTAAGAAATAATCAGAGATGATCACAGATACATATGTATGAAAGCTTCTATTCCAATATTTATGATAGTAAATGGAATGGAAGGTTTCTATGTTCAATAAAAAGGGAGATATTAACTTAATTTCATTTTAGGAAATTAAGATTACAAGGCAAACAACTAAATAGAGTACAACAATATTGGGGAATTTTGCTTTGGATATTTTAAAGATACATAGAGGTAGAATGGGATGAATGTAAAGAGAGCTTTGATTTTGTGACCTGTTCTATTCTTCTGAATAACTTCCTGCATTTTCTTCATTTTTCCACAATGAAAACTTATTACTTGAAATAACAGACATACAAAAAAGAATTCATCACAGTGAAGCACAGTGTTAGGAGGGAGATACTGCAGATTCAATGAGACACAGGGGTTGAAATGAAATGTTTATGGAATACTGAGCTTTGGAATAACACCATCGACCTTCGGGGTGGGAATGAACATTACAACATGACTACAGACTGCTGTTACTGACTGAAGTGCGAGACTTACAGAAAGAAAATGATAGGTTCAAGCATTATATTCCTCCTTGAAGTCAGGTTCAGATCATCAGAAATATTTTCTCTCTGGAAACTGATAAAGGTTAATATCAGAATAAAACATCCAATTCTCCAAATTGAAGAAGTACAAAGAAAATTATAAATCCACAATTTCTCCAGGTCTCTTTTATGTCAATTAGGACATTAATGGGGGAATGATTGAGACCCTGTTAATTAGAATGGCAAAATACCAGTGGAATTAGACAAATCTCAGAGCCTTGAATCCTGAAATCTCCATTAACCCTCTTTGCTGTCAGAAGCAGCCCCTCCTCCCCTGAGGAGACCAGCTTTCCCTAAATTGAAGACCCTATGGTGACTCTACCTGGGCAGTTGTCTTTTTTTTTTTAAGAGAGAGTGAGAGAGGAGAGGAGAGGAGAGGAGGGGGGGGAGAGAGAGAGAGAGAGAAAGAGAGAGAGAGAGAGAGAGAAAGGGAGAGAATTTTTAATATTCATTTTCTAGTTCTCGGCGGACACAACATCTTTGTTGGTATGTGGTGCTGAGGATCGAACCCGGGCCGTACACGTGCCAGGCAAGCGCACTACTGCTTGAGCCACATCCCCAGCCCAATTGTCTTTAAGATGCTCATCCATCATCCCACATTGTCACCAGACTCTTAATTGGGGTCTGATCCTAGAACGCCTCAGGTAAGTGTATAAAACATAGCCCAGGAGAGTATAAGGGTCACACCAAAAAAAAAAAAAGTATATATTTTACTGTATTTTGTTAATAGGAGCCTTAAGAATATATAAGAGAATTTGTTTGAGTCTTCTAGACCAAAAAAGTCAGGACATATTGCTGGATCATTTTGAATGCAGTCACAGGGACATAATCACCAGAAATGTTAGGGCCAAAGATTTTCCTGAGCCACGGGGAGTGGCTATTAGACTCTCTGTTGTTGATGGACTGAAATCTGGACTCAGTATTTGCTTAAGTTCAGTGACCAATATGATCCTGGAATAATGGAGAGGATGGTGATCATAACTAAATAAGGTGTTGGATGGCGTGTTATGTGACCCCTTCCCTGGCCTCACAGCTGGATCTGGAGGAGGGCCTGGAGCACCAGCCTTCACCAAGGCCTCGTGGACATGCGTTCAGAAGGCAGCACTAGATCGTTGTGAAACCCGCAGCCCCTGTCCTTGGCAGCCTGGGAAGACATTAACAGATGGCATGTTTGAAACGGGCTTCCTGATTTCAGTGGGAATAAGGGGACCCTGAAGTAGAAGAGGCCTTGTGGTGGAGCAGTGATCAGAACATTTGAATCTGTAGAGATTTTTGACAGTGGTAAATGATCGTGGTATTTATAGATGGGAAAAAATGGGCACCCTCCTAGAATAGTGCCTGTACCATGTAATGTGAAACTCTTCTTTTCACACTTCATTGGTGCATTGTAGTGGTCCATAATGGTGGGATTTGCTGACACATATTTGAACATGCACACAAAATAACCGTGAACTTTGGCCAATATCATTCCAATATTTCCCTTTTCCTCACCTCCTCCCCTGGTGCCTTGACTCTACTGATCTTTCTTCAACTTTCATGATGAGACTCCCTTCCCAACTTTCCTTCCTTTTCCCCCTCTAGCTTTAACAGAGGAAAAACATATGGCCCGTATCTTTCTGAGTTGCTTATTTCCCTTAATGTTCTGAAGATCCATCCATCTTTCAGCATGACATAATTTCGTTCTTCTTTATGGCTGAATGAAATTCCAGTGTGCATATACCAGATGTTCTTTATCCATTCGTCCACTGATGTCACCTCAGCTGGTTCATGGGCATGTATGTGTCATTATAATATGATGACTTCGATCCGCTGTGATAAATACCAAGCAGAGGTAGAGCTGGGTCGCAGGGTGGCCCATGGCTACTCCTGAGGAGCCTCCATCCTGATTTCCGTGGTAGTTGTGCTGATTTACATGCCCAACAACAGGGTGAGCGTGGTCTTTTGTCTCCAATGCTCTCCTTGTCACACTCGTTTCTGTTTGCATTCTTGGTGGTTGCCTTTGTCACTGAAGTGAGATGAAATCTCATGGTAGTCTTGACTTGCAAGTATTTTCATATATTTGTTGGCCACTCACATATTTTCTTCTAAGACGTGTCTGTTTAGTTCATTTAGTTTCCCATTTTGTAATTGGGTTATTTGATAATGGGGCTATTTAATAATTGTGGGTTTGATGTTAAGTATTTTGAGTTTTTTATTAATATTCTGAATATTCATCCTCTTTTAGAAGAGCACCTCATTAAGATTTTCTCCCTTTCTGTAGGTTCTCTCTTCATATTCTAATTGACACCTTTGCTGTGGAGAACCTTCTTAATTTGATGCCATCCTATTAGCTACCTTTTGGTATTACCTCCTGAGATTTGGAATCCTATTGTGATAGTCATTACTTCTGCCTGTAGGTTGGAGTATTGACTTTGATTTTTCCTAAAAACTGCATAAATTCTGGTCTAGTGCCTGAGTCTTTAATGCATTTTGAGTTGATTTTTTGCAGGGTGAGCAATAGTTCAGGTCTCATTCTTCTGCATTATACAGAGCAGAGGTTTGAGATTGCAGTACAGAAGGACTGTTACAGAGAGCAGAGGTTGGACACTAAGGTAGAGAAGGATTGTTTCAGAGAGTAGATGTTAATGACTGGGGTTCAGAAGAACTGTTGCAGAGAGCAAAAGTTGGAGACTGAGGTGCAGAAGGATTGTTACAGACAGCAGAGTTTGGAGACTGGGGTGCACAAGGATCATTGAAGAAAACAGAGTTTTCAGACTGAGGTGCAGAAGGACTGTTGCAGAGAGCAGATGTTGGAGACTGGGGTTCAGAATGACTGTTGCAGAGAGCACAGTTTGGAGACTGGGCTTAAGAAGGACTGTTACGGAGAGTAGAGGTTGGAGACTGGTGTGCAGAAGGACTGTTACAGAGAGCAGAGTTTGGAGACTTGGTTGCAGAAGGATCTTACAAAAAGCAGAGTTTGGAGACTTAGGTGCAGAAGGACTGTAACAGAGAGCAGAGTTTGGAGACTGTCGTGCAGAAGGACTGATACAGAACGCAAATGTTGGAGTCTACGGTGCAGAAGGACCATTATAGAGTGCAGAAGTTGGAGACTGCGGTAAAGAAGAACTGTTACAGAGAGCATAGATTGAAAATTGGGGAGCAGAAGGACTTTTTCAGAGAACAGAGGTTGGAGACGGGGTTGCAGCAGGACCGTTGAAGAAAGCAGAGGTTGGTGACTTGGTTGGAAAAGGAATGTTACAGAGAGCAGAGTTTTGAAACTGTGGTGCAGAAGGACCTTACAGAGAACAGAGGTTAGAGACTGGGGAGCAGAAAGAGTGTTAAGGAGAGGAGATGTTAGAGACTGGGGTGCAGAAGGATCGTTGCAGAAAGCAGAGGTTGGAGACTGGAGTGCAGAAGGACGGTTGCAGAGAGCAGAGGTTGGAGACTGAGGTGCAGGACGACTGTTACAGAGAGCAGTGGTTGTAGACTGGGGTGCAGAAGGATCCTGCAGAGAGCAGAGGTTTCAGACTGAGGTGCAGAAGGACTGTTACAGAGAACATAGGATAGAATCTGAGGTGCAGAAGGATGGTTACAGAGAGCAGAGTTTGGTGACTGAGGTGAAGAAGGTCTGTTACAGAAAGCAGAGGTTGGAAATTGGGGTGCAGAGGGACCGTTACAGAGAGCAGAGGTTGTAGACTGCGGTATACAAAGACTGTTACAGAGAGCCGAGGTTGGAGATATGGTGCAGAAGGTCTGTTACAGAGAGCAGAGGTTGAAGACTTGGTGCAGAAGTACTGTTACACAGAGCAGAGGTTGAAGACTGGGGTGTAGAAGGACTGTTGCAGAGAGCAGGGGTTGAAGGCTAAGGTGCAGAGGGACAGTTACACAGAGCACAGGATGGAGATTTTGGTGCAGAAGGACTGATACATAATGCAAAGGTTAGAGACTCGGGTGTATAAATACCCTTACAGAGAGCAGAGGTTTGAGACTGAGGTGCAGAAGGACCATTGCAGAGAGCAGAGGTGGAGACAGAGGTGCAGAAGGATTGTTTTAGAGAGCAGAGTTTGGAGACTGGGGTGCAGAAGGACTGTTGAAGATAGCAGAGTTTGGAGAATGGGATGAAGAAGGACTGTTGCAGGGAGCAGGTTTTGGAAACTTGGGTGCTGAATGACTGTTGCAGAGAGCAGAATTTGGAGACTGAGTTTCAGAACGACTGATACAGAAAGCAGAGGTTGGAGACTGTGGTGCAGAAGGACCGTTGCAGAAAGCAGAGTTCCGAGACTGCAATAAAGGAGGACAGTTACAGAGAGCAGAGGTTGGAGAATGGTTTATAGAAGAACTGTTTCAGAGTGCAGATGGTAGAGACTGGGGTTCAGAAAAACTGTCGAAGAGAGCAGAGGTTGGAGACTGAGGTGCAGAAAGAATGTTACAGAGAGCAAAGTTTGGAGACTGGGGTGCAGAATTACTGATAAAGAAAGCCGATGTTGAGACTGGGGTGCAGGAAGACCGTTAATGAGAGCAGAGGTTGGAGACTGTTGTACAGAAGGACAGTTGCAGAGAGCAGAAGTTTGAGAATGGGGTGCTGAGGGACTGTTACAGAGAGCAGATGTTAGAGAATGGGGTGCAGAAGTAAGGTTTCAGAGTTCAGAGGTTGAAGACAGAGGTGCAAAAAGACTGTTACAGAGAGTAGAGGTTGGAAACCGTGGTTCAGAAGGACTTATACAAATAGCAGAGTTTTGAGACTGGGGTGCAGAAGGACCGTTAAAGAGAGAACAGGTTGGAGACTGCGGTGCAAAAGGACTGTTACAGAGAGCAAAGGTTGGAGACTGGGGAGTAGAAGGACTGATACAGAGAACAGATGTTGGAGACTGGGTTGTAGCAGGACCGTTGAAGAAAGCAGAGGTTGTAGACTGGGTTGGAGAAGGAATGTTACAGAGAGCAGAGTTTGGAAACTGGGGTGCAGAACGACCTTACAGAGAACAGAGGTTGGAGACTGCAGTTCAGAAGGAATGTTTAGGAGAGGAGAGGTTGGAGCCTGGGGTGCAGAAGGACTGTTGCAGAGAGCAGATGTTGGAGACTGGGGTGCAGAGGGATTGTTACAGAGAGCAGAGTTTGGAGACTGGGGTGCAGAAGGACTGTTGCAGAGAACAGAGTTTGGAGACCGGGGTGAAGAAGGACTGTTGCAGGGAGCAGAGGATGAAGACTGGGCTGCATAAGGAATGTTTCAGATTGTAGATGTTGGAGACTGAGTTGCAGAAAAACTCTTAGAGAGAGCAGAGCTTGGAGACTGAGGTGCAAAATTTTGTTACATAGAGCAGAGGTTGGACACTGGGTTGCAGAAGGATCGTTTCAATAAGCAGAGCAGAAGAGGGGGGTGCAGAAGGATCTTACAGAGAACAATAAAACTGTTGCAAAGATGAGAGGTTGGAGACTGGGGTGCAGTCGGATCATTGCAGAGAGTAGAGTTTTAAGACTGAGGTGCAGAAGGACTGTTGCAGAGAGCAGATGTTGGTAACTAGTGTGCATAAAGACTGTTGTAGAGAGCAGAGGTTTTAGACTAGGGTGGAAAAGTCCTGTTACAGAGAGCAGAGGTTGGAGACTCGGGTGCAGAAGGACTGTTACAGAGAGCAGAGGTTGGATACAGGTGTGTTGAAGGATCTTACAGAGAGCAGAATTTGGACACTGAGGTGCAGATGGACTGTTGCAGAGATCAGAGGTTAAAGACTGGGATGCAGAAGGATCTTTGCAGAGAGCACATTATGGAGACTGGGGTGCAGAAGGCCTGCTACAGAGAGCAGAGTTGAGAGACTGGCATCCAGAAGGCCTGTTACAGAGAGGAGAGGTTGAACACTGGGGTGCAGAAGGACTGTCATAGAGAGCAGAGTTTGGAGACTGGGTTGCTGAAGGATCTTATGGAGAGAAGAGGTTAGAGACTGAGGTGCAGGTGGACTGTTACAGAGAGCAGTGGTTGGAGACTGAGGTGCAGAAGGACCATGCAGAGAGGAGAGGTGTAAGACTGAGGTGCAGAAGGACTGTTACAGAGAGCAGAGGTTGCAGACTGAGGTGTAAAAGTACTGTTAGATAGAGCAGAGTTTGGAGACTGATGTGCAGAAGGACTATTACAGAAAAAAAAAGGTTGGAAATTGGGGTGCAGAAGGATCGTTACAAAGACCAGAGTTTTGAGACTGCGGCATAGAAAAACTGTTACAGAGAGAAGAGGATTGAGACTGGGGTGTAGAAGGATTGTTACAGAGAGCAAAGGTTTGAGACTGAGGTGCAGAAGGATAGATAGAGAGAGCGGATTTTTGAGACTGGTGTACAGAATGACTTTTATAGAGAACAGTGTTTGGAGACTGGGGTGCAGAAGAATTGTGCAGAGAGCAGAGGTGTCAGACTGAGGTGCAGAAGGACTGTTACAGAGAGCAGATGTTGGAGACTGAGGTGTAGAAAGACTGTTACAGAGAGCAGAGTTTGGAGACTGAGGTGCAGAAGGACTGTTACAGAAAGAAGTGTTTGGAAATTGGGGTGCAGAAGGACCGTAACAGAGACCAGATTTTAAAGACTGCAGTATACAAAAATGTAACAGAGAGCAGAGTTTTGTGACTGAGGTGCAGAATAATAGATACAGAGAGCAGAGGTTTGAGACTGGGTTTTAGAATGATCCTACAGAGAGCAGAGGTTGGAGAGTGAAGTGCAGAAGGACTGTTACAGATAGTAGAGGTGGAGTCTGAGGTGCAGAAGGACCGTTGCAGAGAACAGAGTTTGGAGACCGAGGTGCAGAAGGATAGTTACAGAGAGCAGATTTTGGAGACTGGGGTGCAGAAGGACTTTTGCAGAGAGCAGAGGTTGGAGACCGAGGTGCAGAAGGACTGTTGCAGAGAGCAGAGGATGAAGACTGGGCTGCAGAAGGAATGTTGCAGAGAATAGATGTTGGAGACTGAGTTGCAGAAAAACTTTAGAGAGAGCAGAAGTTGGAGACTGGGGTGCAGAAGGACTGTTGCAGAGAGCAGAGCTTGGAGACTGAGAAGCAAAATTTTGTTACATAGAGCAGAGGTTGGACACTGGGGTGCAGAAGGATCGTTGCAATAAGCAGAGTTTGGAAACAGGGGTGCAGAAGGATCTTACAGAGAGCAGAAGTTTGAGACAGAGTTGCAAAAGGACTGTTGTAAAGATCAGAGGTTGGAGGCTGAGGTGCAGTCGGATCATTGCAGAGAGAAGAGTTTGGAGACTGGGGTG
The DNA here is from genome assembly GCF_052094955.1 of Ictidomys tridecemlineatus. Classification (NCBI taxonomy): domain Eukaryota; kingdom Metazoa; phylum Chordata; class Mammalia; order Rodentia; family Sciuridae; genus Ictidomys; species Ictidomys tridecemlineatus. The sequence continues at coordinate 78,116 of NW_027521454.1, forward strand.
CAGAAGGATCGTTTCAGAGAGCAGAGGTTGAAGACTGGGGTGCAGAAGGCCTGCTACAGAGAGGAGAGTTCCGAGACTGGCGTGCAGAAGGCCTGTTACAGAGAGGGGACGTTGGAGACTGGGGTGCAGAAGGAGTGTTATAGAGAGTAGATATTCGAGACTGAGTTCCTGAAGGATCTTACAGAGAGCAGAGTTTGGAGACTGAGGTACATGTGGACTGTTACAGAGAGCAGTGCTTGGAGACTGGGGTGCAGAAGGATCGTGAAGAGAGCAGAGGTTTCAGACTGAGGTGTAGATGGACTGTTACAGAAAGCAGAGGTTGGAGACTGAGGTGCAGAAGGATAGATACAGAGAGCAGAGGTTTGAGACTGAGTTTTAGTAGGATCCTACAGAGAGCAGAGGTTGGAGAGTGAAGTGCAGAAGGACTTTTACAGAGAGTAGAGGTTCGAGACTGAGGTGCAGAAGGACCGCTGCAGAGAACAGACTTTGGAGACTTAGGTGCAGAAGGATTGTTATAGAGAGCAGAGTTTGGAGACTGGGGTGCAGAACGACTGTTGCACAGAGCAGACGTTGGAGACTGGGGTGCAGAAGGACTGTTGCAGAAAGCAGAGGATGGAGACTGGGCTGCAGAAGTAATGTTGCAGAGACCAGACGTTAGAGACTGAGGTGCAGAAGGACTCTTAGAGAGAGCAGAAGTTGGAGACTGAGGTGGAGAAGAACTGTTGCAGAGAGAATAGGTTGAAGATTGAGGTGCAAAATCCTGTTACATAGAGCAGAGTTTGGACACGTGGGTGTAGAAGGATCGTTGAAATAAGCCGAGCATGGAGACAGGGGTGCAGAAGTATTTACAGAGAGCAGAATTTGGAGACTTAGTTGCAGAAGGACTATTGCAGTAATCAGAGGTTGGAGACTGGGGTGAAGTAGGATCATTGCAGAGAGAATAAGTTGGAGACTGGGGTGCACAAGGATCATTGTAGAGAGCAGAGTTTGGAGACTGGGGTACAGAAGGCTGGCTAATAAGAGCAGACTTTTGAGACTCTCGTGCAGAAGAGGAGAGGTTGGAGACTTGGGTGAAGAAGAACAGTTATAGAGAGCAGAGTTTGAAGACTGAGTTCCTGAGGGATCTTACAGAGAGCAAAGGTTGGAGACTGATGTGCAGGTAAACTGTTACAGAGAGCAGTGGTTGAAGACTGGGGTGAAGAAGGATCATTCAGAGAGCAGAGGTGTCAGACTGAGGTGCAGATGGACTGTTACAGAGAGCAGAGGTTGGAGACTGAGATGTAGAAGGACTGATACAGAGAGCAGAGTTTGGAGACTGAGGTGCAGAAGGACTGTTACAGAAAGAAGTGGTTGGAAATTGGGGTACAAAAGGACCTTAATAAAGACCAGAGTTTGGAGCCTGCGGTATAGAAAAATTGTAACAGATAGCAGAGGTTGGAGACTGAGGTGTAGAAGGATAGATACAGAGAGCAGAGGTTTGAGACTGGGGTTCAGAAAGACAGATAAAAAAGCAGAGTTTGGAGACTGGGGTGCAGAAGGACCATTACCGTGAGCAGAGGTTGGAGACTGCGGTACATAGGGATTGTTAAAAAAAGCAGAGGTTTGAGACTGGGGTGCAGGACTGTTGCAGAGAGCAGAAGTTGGAGAGTGAAGTGCAGAAGGACTGTTACAGAGATTGGAGTTTGGAGACTGAGGTGCAGAAGGACAGTTGAAGAGAACAGAGTTTGGAGACTGAGGTGCAGAAGGATTGTTATAGAGAGCAGAGTTTGGAGACTTGGTGCAGAAGGACTGTTGCAGAGATCAGAGGTTGGAGACTGGGGAGCTGAAGGACTGTTGCAGAGGACAGAGGTATGAGACTGGGGTGTTGCAGGACATTTGCAAAAAGCAGATGTTAAAGAATGGGGTGGAGAAGGAATGTTACAGAGAGAAGAGTTTGGATAATGGAGTGCAGAAGGATCTTACAGAGAGAAGAGATTGGATACTTTGGTGCAGAAGGACTGTAGAAGAGAGCAGAGGTTGTAGACTGGGGTGGAGAAGGACTTTTGCAGAGAGCAGAGGTTGGAGACTGGTGTGCAGAAGGACTTTTGCAGAGAGCAGAGTTTGGAGACTGGGGTGCAGAATAACTTATATGGAAAGTAGAGTTTGGAGACTGAGGTGCTGAAGGAACGTTACAGACAGCAGAGTTTGGAGACTGTGGTACAGAAGAACTGTTACAGAGAGAAGAGTTTGGAGCCTGCGGTGCAGAAGGACTGTTGCAGAGAACAGAGGTTGGATACTGGGGTGCAGAAGGACCGTAGCAGAGAGCAGAGTTTGAAGACCGAGGTGCAGAAGGACTGTTATAGAGAGCAAAGTTTGGAGACCGGTGTGAACAAGGATCTTGCAGAGAGCAGAGGTTGGAGACTGAGGTGCAGGTGGACAGTGACAGAGAGCAGTGTTTAAAGACGGGAGTGCAGAAGGATCGTGAGGAGAGCAGTGCTGTCAGACTTAGGTTCAGTAGGACTGTTACAGAGAGCAGAGTTTGGAGACTGAGGTGTAGAAGCACTGTTAGAGAGAGCACAGTTTGGAGACTGAGGTGCAGAAGGACTGTTACAGAAAGCAGAAGTTGGAAATTTGGGTTCAGAAGGACCATTACAGAGACCAGACTTTGGAGACTGCGGTATAGAAAAAATGTTACAGAGAGCAGAGGTTGGAGACTGGGGTACAGAATGAATATTACAGAGAGCACAGGTTGGAGCGTGAAGTGCAGAAGAATAGATACAGAGAGCAGAGTTTTGAGACTTAGGTTCAAAACGACTGATACAGAAAGAAGAGTTTGGAGACTGGGGTGCTGAAAGACCATTACGGAGAGCAGAGTTTGGAGACTGGGGACCACAAGGACTGTTGCAGAGGACAGAGGTTGGAGATGGGGGTGCCGCACGACACTTGCAAAAGGCAGAGGTTAAAGACTGGGGTGGAGAAGGAATGTTACAGAGAACAGAGTTTAGAAACTGTAGTTCAGAAGGATCTTACAGAGAGTAAAATTTGGAAACTGGGGTGCAGATGGAGTAATACAGTAAGCAGAATTTGGAGACTGGGGTGCAGACGGACTGTTGAAGAGAGCAGAGTTTGTAGACTGAGGTGAAGAAGCACTATAACAGAGAGCAGAGGTTGGAGAATGGGGTGCAAAATGCCTGTTACAGAGAGCAGAGGTTGGAGACTGGGGTGAGGAGGACTGTTACAGAGAGCAGAGTTTTGAGACTGGGGTGCAGAAGGATCCTTGCAGAGAACAATGTTTTCAGACTGTGGTGCAGAAGGACTGTTGCAGAGAGCAGAGTTTGGAGCCTGAGGTGCAGAAGGAGTGTCACAGAGAGCAGAGATTGGAGACTTGGGTGCAGAAGGACCTTTACATAGAGCAGATTTTTGAGAGTGCACTACAGGAGGACTGTTACAGAGAGCAGAGTTTGGAGACTGGAGTGGAGAAGGACTATTGCAGAGAGCAGAGGAAGGAGATTGGGGTGCAGAAGGATCTTTGTGGAAAGCAGAGTATTGAGACTGGTGTTCAGAAGGACTGTTACAGAGAACAGAGTTTTGAAAAGGGGTTCAGAAAAATTGTTACAGAAGGCAGAGTTTGGATACTGGGTTGCAGAAGAATCTTACAAAGAGCAAATGTTTGAGTCTGAGGTGCAGAAGGACTATTACAGAGAGTAGAGGTTAGAGACTGAGGTGCAGAAGGACTGTTGCAGAGAGCAGATTACAGAGACTGGGTTGCAGAAAAACTTTTTCAGATAGCAGATGTTGGAGACTGAGGTGCAGAAGGATTGTTACAGAGAGCAGAGTTTGAATACTGGGGTTCAGAAGGACCATTGCAGAGATCCCAGAGTTTAGGAACTGAGTTGAAGAAGGATCATTGCAGAGAGCAGAGTTTTCAGACTGAGGTCCAGAAGGACTGTTCCAGAAAGCACATATTGGAGACTGGGGTGCAGAAGGTTCGTTGCAGAGAGCAGAGGTTGGAGACTAAGGTGCAGAAGGACTGTTGCACGGACCAGAATTTGAGACAGCGGAGCTTAAGGACTATTGCAGGGAGAAGAGGTTGGAGACTGAGG
>NW_027521455.1:0-60945 GCF_052094955.1 Ictidomys tridecemlineatus
GTAACAGGAATTTTGCAATCCAGTCTAGAAACTCTGCTCTCTGTAATAGGCCTTCAGAACCCCAGTCTCCAACCTCTTCTTTCTACAATGATTTTTCTCCACCCCAATCTCCAACCTATGCTCTCGGCAACAGTCCTTCTGCACTCTAGTGACCAATCTCTGCTCTCTGTAAGATCTTCATGCATTTCAGTCTTCAAACTCTGCTCTCTGTAACAATCCTTCTGCACCCCAGTCTTCAACATCTGCTCTCTGCAACAGTTCTTCTGCACCTCAGTCTGAAAACTCTGCTCTCTGCAAGGACCCTTCTGCACCCCAGTCTCCTTCCTCTTCTCTGTGTAACAGTCCTGCTGCACCTCAGTCTCACAAGTCTGAACTCTCTAAGATCCTTCTGCAACTTAGTCTTTAAATTCTGCACTCTGTAACAGTCCTGCTGCACAACAGTCTTTAATCTCTGCTCTCTGTAACAGGCCTTCTGCACCCCAGTCTCCAACCTCTTCTCTCTGCATCGATTCTTCTCCACCCCAGTCTCCAACATCTGCTCTCTGCAACAGTCCTTTTGCACCCCAGTCTCCAAACTCTGCTCTCTGTAAGATCCATTTGAACCCCAGTCTCCAACCTCTGCTCTCTTTAATAGTTCTTCTGCACACCAGTCTCCAAATTCTGGTCTCTGTAACTGTCCTTCTGCACCTCAGTCTGCAAACTCTGTTCCCTGTAACAGTCCATCTGCACCTCAGTCTCTAAAATCTGCTCTCTGTAACACTCTTTCTACACCCCAGTCTCCAACCTCTGCTCTCTGAAACAGTCCTTCTGCGACCCAGTCTCCAACATCTGCTCTCTGCCACAGTCCTTCTTCACCCCAGTCTCCAAAAATGCTCTCTGCAAAGATCTTTCTGGACCCCAGTCTCCAACGTCTGCTCTCTGCAACAGTCCTTCTGCACCACAGTCTCCAACCTCTGATCTCTGTAAGATCTTTCTGCACTCCAGTTTCCAAAATCTGCTCTCTCTAACACTCCTTCTCCACCGCAGTCTCAAACCTCTGCTTTCTGTGAGGGTCCTGCGGCAACCAAGTCTCAAAACTTTTTTCTCTGTAACAGTCCTTCTGCTCCCCAGTCTCCAACATCTGCTCTCTGTAACAGTCCTTCTGTATCACAGTATCCTTCCTCTGCTCTCTGTAATGGTCCTTCTGCAACCCAGTCTCCTACCTCTGCTTTTAAAATCAGTTTTTCTTAACCCCAGTCTCCAAACTTTGCTCTCTGTATCTCTCCTTCTGCACCTCAGTCTCCATCCTTTGATTTCTGTAACAGTCCTTCTGCACCCCAGTCTTCAACTTCTGTCCTCTGTAACAGTCCTTTTGCACCCCAGTCTCAAAGCTATGCTCTCTGCAACAGTCCTTCTGCACCATAGTTACCAACATCTGCTCTCTGAAACAGTCTTTCTGCACCCCAGTCTCCAACCTCTACTCTCTGTAACAGTTCTCTTGTACTGCAGTCTCCACCTCTGCTCTCTATAACGGTCTTTCTCAACCCAAGACTCCAAATTCTGCTTTCTGTATCAGTCCTTTTGCACCCAAGTCTCGAAACTCTGCTCTCTGTAAGAGTCCTTCTGGACCTCAGTCTCCAACCTCTGCTCTGAGCAACAGTCCTTCTGCACCCCAGTCTCCAACCTCTGCTCTCTGCAAAAGTACTTCTGCACCCCAGTAGTCATCCTCTGCTCTCTGTAACAATCCTTCTGCACCTCAGTCTCCAAACTCTGTTCTCTGCAACGGTCCTTCTGCACCTCAGTCTACAACTTCTACTCTCTTTAACACTCCTTCTGCACCTCATTCTCCAAAATCTGCTCTCTATAGGATCCTACTCCAACCCAGTCCCCAAACTCTGCTCTCTGTAAGAATCCTTCTGCACACCAGTCTCCAGACTCTGCTCTCTGCAATGATCCTTCTTCACCCCAGTCTCCAACCTCTGCTCTCTGCATCAGTCCTTCTGCACCCCAGTCTCCAACATCTGCTCTATGAAACAATCCTTCTGAAACTCAGTCTGAAAACTCTGCTCTCTGCAATCATTCTTCTGCACCTCAGACTCCTACCTCTGCTCTCTGTAAGACCCTTCTGAAACCCAGTCTCCAAACTGTGCTCTCTGTAACAGTCCTTCTGCACAACAGTTTCCAACCTCTGCTCTCTGTAACAAAAATTCTGCAACCCATTCTCGAAACTATGCTCTTTGTAACACTCCTTCTGCACCCCAGATTCCAACCTCTGCTCTGGGCAACAGACCTTCTGCACCCCAGTCTTCAACATCTGCTCTCTGTAATAATTCTTCTGCACACCAGTCTTCTACTACTGCTCTCTCTAATATTCCTTCTGCACCTCAGTCTCCAACCTCTGGTCTCTGCATAGATCCTTCTGCACACCTGTCTTCAACCTCTGCTCTCTGCAACAGTCCTTCTGCAACCCAGTTTCCAAACTCTTCTCTCTGCAACAATTCTTCTCCATCCCAGTCTCCAACCTCTGCTCTCTGCAACAGTCCTTCTGCACTCCAGTCTCTAAACTCTGCTCTTTTTAACAGTCCATCTGCAACCTAGTGTCCAACATCTGCTCTCTTTAAGAGTATTTCTGCACCCCAGTCTCCACACTCTGCTTTCTGTATCAGTCCTTCTGCACCCCAGTCTTCATCCTCTGCTCTCTGCAACAGTCTTTCTGCACCCTAGTTAGCAACATCTGATCTGTAAAACAGTCCTTCTGCACCCCAGACTCCAACCACTACTCTCTGTAAAAGACATTCTGTACTGCAGTCCAACCTCTGCTCTCTGTAACCTTCTTTCTTCACCACAAACTCCAATCTCTGATTTCTCTATCAGTCCTTCTGCACCCCAGTCTTTAACCTCTGCTCATTGCAATGATTCTACTGCACCCGAATCTTCAACCTCTGATCTCCACAACAGTCCTTCTGCACCTCAGTCTCCAATCTCTCCTCTCTGCAACAGTTCTTCTGCACCCCAGTCTCCAAACTCTGCTCTCCGCAACATTCCTACGGCACCCAAGTTACCAACATCTGCTCTCTCTTACACTCCTTCTGCACCCCAGTCTCCAACCTCTGCTCTCTGTAACAGTCCTCCTGTACTGCTGAATCCAAACTCTGCTCTCTGTAACAGTCTTTCTGCACCCCAGACTCCAATCTCTGCTTTCTGTGTCAGTCCTTCTGCACCCAAGTCTCCAACCTCTGCTCTCTGCAACAGTCCTTATGCACCACAGACTCCAAAATCCGCTATCTGCAACAGTCCTTCTGCACCCCAGTCTCCAACCTCTGCTCTCTGTAACAATGCTTCTGCAGAATAGTTTCCAACCACTGCTCTCTGTAACAGGAATTTTGCAAACCATTCTCGAAACTCTGCTCATCTTTTACAGGCCTTCAGAACCCCCAGTCTCCAACCTCTTCTCTCTGCAATGATTTTTCTCCACCCAAGTCTCCAACCTCTGCTCTGGTCAACAGTCCTTCTGCACCATAGTCACCAATCTCTGCTCTCTGTAAGATCTTTATGCACTCCAGTCTCCAACCTCTGCTCTCTGTAAGATACATCTGAATTCCAGTCTCCAACCTCTGCTCTCTGTAAAGCCCTTCTGCACACCAGTCTCCAAGATCTGCTCTCTGAAACAGTCCTTCTGCAACTCAGTCTGAAAACTCTGCTCTCTGCAATGATCCTTTTGCACATCAGGCTCCTACCTCTGCTCTCTGTAAGACCCTTCTGCAACCCAGTCTCCAAACTCAGCTCTCTGTAACAGTCCTTCTGCACAACAGTTTCCAACCTCAGCTCTCTGTAACAGTCCTTCTGCACAACAGTTTCCAACCTCAGCTCTCTGTAACAGGAATTCTGCAACCCAGTCTCGAAGCTATGCCCTTTGTAACAGTCCTTCTGCACCCCAGATTCCAACCTCTGCTCTCGGTATCAGACATTCTGCACCCCAGTCTCCAACATGTGCTCTCTGTAACAATCCTTCTGCACACCAGTCTTCTACTACTGCTCTCTCTAATATTCCTTCTGAACATCAATCTCCAACCTCTGCTCTCTGCATCGGTCCTTCTGCACACCTGTCTCTAACCTCTGCTCTCTGCAACAGTCCTTCTGCAATCCAGTCTCCAAACACTTCTCTCTGCAACAATTCTTCTCCATCCCAGTCTCCAACCTCTGCTCTCTGCAACAGTCCTTCTGCACCCAATTCTCTAAATTCTGCTCTCTTTAACAGTCCTTCTGAAACCTAGTGTCCAACATCTGCTCACGGTAAGAGTTTTTCTACACCCCAGTCTCCACCCTATGCTTTCTGTATCAGTCCTTCTGCACCCCAGTCTCCAACCTTTGCTCTCTGCAACAGTCTTTCTACACCCTAGTTAGCAACATCTGATCTCTGCAACAATCCTTCTGCATCCCAGACTCCAACCACTGCTCTCTGTAAAAGACATTCTGTACTGCAGTCCAACCTCTGCTCTCTGTAACCTTTTTTCTTCACCACAAACTCCAATGTCTGCTTTCTCTATCAGTCCTTCTGCACCCCAGTCTCCAAACTCTGCTCTCTGTAAGAGTCCTACTTCACATTAGTCTCCAAACTCTTCTCTCTGTAAGATCCTACTGCACCCCAGTATACAAACTCTGCTCTCTGTATCATGCCTTCTCTACCCCAGTCTCCAAACTATGCTTTCTGCAATGGTCGAACTGCACCCCAGTCTCAAACCTCTGTCCTCTGCAACAGGTTTTCTGCTCCCCAGTCTCCAACCTTTGCTCTTTGTAACAGTCCTTCTGTACTGCAGTCTCAAAACTCTGCTCTCTGTAAAATTCTTCTGAAAACCAGTCTCCAAACTCTGCTTTCTGTAACAGTACTTCTGAACTCAGACTCCAAACTCTGCTCTCTGTAACAGTCCTTCTGCACCCAACTCTCCAACCTCTGCTCTCTGTAACAGTCCTTCGGCACCCCGAGTCTTCACCCTCTGCTCTCTGTTACGATCATTCTGCACCCAAGTTTCCAACGTCTGCTCTCTGCAACAATCCTTCTTCACGCCAGTCTCCAAACTTTTTTCACTGGAAGATTCTTCTACACCCCAGTTTCCAAACTCTTCTCTCGGTAACATTCCTTCTGCACCACAGTCTCTAACGTCTACTCTCTGCAATAGTCCCTATGCACCCCAGTCTCCAACCTGGTTCTCTACAACAGTTCTTCGATACCGCAGTCTTCAACCTCTGTTCTCTGTAAGGTTCCTTCTGCACCCCATTCTCCAAAATTTGCTCTCTGTAACAGTCCTTCTGCACCTCACTCTGCAACATCTGCTTCCTGCAACACTCCTTTTCCACCCTAGTCTCCAACTTCTGCTCTCTGTTGCCGTCCTTCTGTACTTCAGTCTCCAACCTCTGCTCTCTGTAAAGGTCTTTCTGTACCACAGTCTTTAAACTCTGCTTTTTGTATCAGTCCTTCTGCACCCCGGTCTCTAAAATCTGGTCTCTGTAACAGTCCTTCTGCACCCCGGTCTCTAAACTCTGCTCTCTGTAACAGTCCTTCTGCACCTCAGACTCCAACCTCTGCTCTCTGCAACAGTCCTACTGAGCCCCAATTTCCAACCTCTGCTCTCTGCATCAGTCCTTCTGCACCTCAGTGTCCAAACTCTGCTCTCTGTATGATCGTTCTGAAACCCAGTCTCCAACCTCTGCTATTTGCAATGGTCCTTCTGCACCCCACTCTCCAAACTCTGTTCTCCACAACAGTTATTCTGCACCCCAGTCTCCAACCTTTGCTCCCTGTAACAGTTCTTCTGTACCATAGTATCCAACCTCTGTTCTCTGTAAGGGTTCTTCTGCACCTCAGTCTGCAACCTCTGCTCTCTGCAACAGTCCTCCTGCACACCAGTCTTGAACCTCTGCTCGCTGCAACAGTCCTTCTGCAGTTAAGTCTCCGAAATCAGCTCTCTGCAATATTCCTTTTCCACCCCAATCTTTAACTTTTGCTCTCTGTAACCGTCTTTCTGTACTGCTGTCTCCAACCTCTTATCTCTGTAACGGTCCTTCTGCACCCCAGTCTCCAAAGTCTGCTTTCTGTATCAGTACTTCTGAACCCCGGTCTCTAAACTGTGCTCTCTGTAACAGTCCTTCTGCACCTCAGACTCCAACCTCTGCTCTCTGCAACAGTCCTACTGCGGCCCAATCTCCAACATATGCTCTCTGCAACAGTACTTCTGCACCTCAGTGTTCAAACTCTCCTCTTTGTATGTTACTTCTGAAATCCAGTCTCTAACCTCTGCTATATGCAATGGTCCTTCTGCACCCCAGTCTCCAAGCTCTGGTCTCTACAACAGTTATTCTGCAACCCAGTATCTAACATCTGCTCTCTGCAACAGTCCTTCTCCACCTCAGTCTCAAACTTTGATCTCTGCAACAGTTCTTCTGCACCCCAGTCACCAAGCTCTGCTTTCTGTATCAGTCCTTCTGCACCCTAGTCTCCAACCTCTTCTCTCTATAACAGTCCTTCTGCACCTCAGTCTCTATAACAGTCCTTCTGAACCTCAGTCTCAAACCTCTGCTCTCTGTAACAGTCTTTCTGTACCTCAGTCTCCAAACTCTGCTCTCTGTAAGATCGTTTTGCAACCCAGTCTTTAAACTCTGCTCTCTGTAACTGTCCTTCTGTACCCCAGTCTCCAAGCACTGCTCTCTGTAATGGTACTTCTGCACCCCAATCTCCAACCTCTGCTCTCTGCAAGGGTCCTTCTGCACCTCAGCCTCCAAACTCTTCTCTCTGTAACAGTGCTTCTGCACCTCAGTCTCCAAACTCTGCTCTCTGTAACATCCTCCTGCAACCAGTATTAAACCTCTGCTCTCTGTAACAGTCCTTCTGCACACCAGTCTCCAAACTCTGCTCTCTGTAATAGGACTTCTGCACCCCAGTCTCCAAACTCTGTTATCTGTATCAGTCCTTCTTCATTCCAGTCTCCAACCTCTGCTCTCTGCAACACTCCTTCTGGACCCCAGTCTCCTAACTTTGCTCTCTGCAACAGTTTTTCTGCACCTCAGTCTTTAACCTGTGCTCTCTGTTAAAGTCTTTCTGCACCCCAGTCTCCAACCTGTGCTTTCAGTAAATGTCCTTCTGCACCACAGTCTCCAACCTCTGCTCCCTCTAACCATCCTTCTGAACCCAAGTTTCCAAATTCTGCTCTCTGCAATGATCCTTCTGCACCACAGTCTCCAAAGTCTGCTCTCTGTAACAGTCCTTTTGCACCCCAGTCTTCAAACTCTGCTTTCTGTAACCGTCATCTGAATCTCAGTCTCCATCATCTGCTCTATGCAACAGTTCTTCTTCACCCAAGTCTCCAACATCTGCTCTCTGAAAAAGTTTTTCTAAACCCTAGTCTCCAACCTCTGCTCTGTGTAACAGTCCTTGTACAGCCCAGTCTCCATACTCTGCTCGACCCAAGGATCCTTCTGCACCCCAGTCTCCATCCTCTTCTCTCTGCAACTGTCGTTTTGCACCCCAGTCTCCAACATCTGCTCTCTGCAACAGTCCTTCTCCACCCGAGTCTCCAACCTCTGCTCTCTGTAACAGTCCTTCTGAACCCCAATCTTTAAACTCTACTCTCTGTAACAGTCCTTCTACACCCCAGTCTAAAACCTCTGCTCTCTGCAAAAGTTTTTCTGCACCCCAGTCTCCAACCTCTTTTCTCTGTAACTATCTTTCTGCAACTCAGTCTCCAACCTCTGCTCTTTGCAAGGGTCCTTCTGCACCTCAGTCTCCAAACTCTACTCTCTGAAACAGTGCTTTTGCACCTCAGTCTCCAACCTCTGCTCTTTGTAAGATCCGTCTGCACTCCAGTCTCCAACCTCTGCTCTCTGTAACAGGACTTGGGAACCCCAGTCTCCAACCTCTGCTCTCTCTATCAGTTTATCTGCACCCCAGTCTCCAACCTCTGCTCTCTGCAATGATCCTTCTGCACCCCAGTCTCCAACCTCTGCTCCCTGAAACAGTCCTTGTGCAACCCAGTCTCCAACATCTCCTCTCTGTAACAGTCTTTCTGTACCTCTGTCTCCCACCTCTGCTCTCTGTAAGACCCTTCTGAAAACAAGTCTGCAAACTCTGCTATCTGTACCAGTCCTTCTGCACCCCAGTCTCCAAACTCTGCTCTCTGTAACAGGCCTTCTGCATCCAAGTCTCCAACATCTTCTCTCTCTAAGAGGCCTTCTGCACCCCAGTCTCCAGCCTCTACTCACTGCAATGATCCATCTGCACCCCAGTCTCCTACCTCTGCTCTCTAAAACAGTCCTTCTGCACCCCAGTCGCCTACCTCTGCTTTTTGTAAGATCCTTCTGCACACCAGTCTCAAACCCCTGCTCGCTGTAACAGTTCTTCTGGAACCTAGTCTCCAAACTCTGCTCTCTGAAACATTCCTTCTTTACCCAGTATCAAACATATGCTCTCTGTAAAAGTCTGTCTGCACCCCGGTCTCCAACCTCTTCTCTCTGTAATGATCCTTATGCACCCCAGTCTCAAACATCTGCTCTCTGTAACAGTACTTCTGCCCCACAGTCTCCAAACTTTTTTCTCTGTGAGATATTTCTGAAACCCAGTCTCCAACTTCTGCTATCTGTTACAGTCTTCTGCACCCCAGTCTTTAACCACTGCTCTCTGCAACAGTCTTTCTGCACCTCAGTCTCTAAACTCTGCTTTCTGCAACAGTCTTTCTGCACCCAATTCTCCAACCTCTTCTCTCTGCTACATTCCTTCTGCACCCAAGTCTCCAAACTGTGCTCTCTGTAAAAGTCTTTCTGCACCTCAGTCTCCAAACTCTCCTCTCTGTAACGATCCTTCTGCACCCCAGTCTCGAACCTCTGCTCTCTGCAACCACCCTTCTGCACCTCAGTCTCCAAACTCTGCTCTCTGCAACGATCCTTCTGCACCCCAGTCTCAAACCTCCTCTCGCTGCAACAGTCCTTGTGAACCCCAGTCTCCAACATCTGGTTTTTGCAACAGTTCTTCTGTACCTCAGTCTGAAAACTCCGCTCTCTGTAATACTCCATTTGCAACCCAGTCTCCAAACTCTGCTCTCTGTAACAGTCCTTCTGTACCTCAATCTCCAATCTCTGCTCTATGCAACAGTCCTTCTGTGCACAAGTCTCCAACATCTGCTCTCTTAAACAGTCCTTCTACTCCACAGTCTCCAACTCTGCTCTCTGAAACAGACCTTCTACACCCCAGTCTCCATACTCCAATTGCCCCAACTATCCTTCTGCACCCCAGTCTCCAAAGTCTGTTCTCTACTCAGTTCTTCTGCATCCCAGTCTCCAACCTCTGCTTTCTGTATCAGTCGTTTTGAACCACAGTCTCCAAACTCTGCCCTCTGTAATTGTTTTTTTGCAACTCACTCTGCAACCTCTGCTCTTTGCAACAGTCCTTCTGCACCCCAGTCTCCAACATCTATTCTCTGCAACACTCATTCTTCACCCTAGTCTCCAAACTTTGCTCTCTGTAACAGTCCTTCTGTACTGCATTCTCAAAACTCTGCTCTCTGTGAGGGTACTTCTGCACCCGAGTCTCCAACGTCTGCTTTCTGTTTCAGTCCTTCTGCACCCCAGTCTCAAACCTCTGCTCTGTGTAACTGTCCTGCACTTTAGTCTCCAAACTCTACTCTCTGCAACAGTTTTTGTACATCCCAGTCTAAAACCTCTGCTCTCTGCAACAATCCTTCTGAACCCCAGTCTTCAACCTCTGATGTCTGTAATAATCCTTATGCACCACAGTCTCCAACCTCTGCTCTCTGCAACGGTCCTTCTGCACCTCAGTCTCCAACCTCTACTCTCTGTAACAGTGCTTCTGCGCCTCAGTCTCCATCCTCTGCTCTCTTTAAGATTCTTCTGCAACCCAGTCTCCAATCTCTGCTCTCTGTAGAAGTCCTTCATCACCCCAGTCTTCAACGTCTTCTCTCTGCAATGATCCTTCTGCACCCCAGTCTCTAACCTCTGCTCTCTGCAACAGTCTTTGTGCAACCCAGTCTACAACATCTGCTCTCTGCAACAGTTCTTCTTTACCTAAGTCTGAAAACTCTGATCTCTTCAATAATCCTTCTGCACCCCAGTCTACAACCTCTGCTCTCTGTAGCAGTCCTTCTGCACCTCAGTCTTCTACCTGTGTTTTCAGCAGCAGTCATTCTGCACCCCAGTCTCCAAACTCTGCTCTCTGCAACATTCCTTCTTCTCCCCAGTCTCACACCTGTTCTCTCTGTAAAAGTATATCTGCACCCCAGTCTCCAACCTCTTCTCTTTGTAACGATCCTTCTGCACCTCAGTCTCGAACCTCCACTCTATGTAACAGTCCTTCTGCACCTCAGTCTCCAAACTCTTTTCTCTGTGAGATCTTTCTGAACTCAGTCTCTAAAGTCTGCCCTCTGAAACAGTCCTTTTTCACCCCATTATTTAATCTGCTCTCTGCAACAGTCCTTCTGCACCTCAGTCTCCAAACTCTGCTTTTTGCAACAGTCCTTCTGCACCCAAGTCTCCAAACTCTGCTCTCTGCAACATTTTTTCTGCACCTCATTTTCCAACCTGTGCTCCCTGTAAAAGTCTTTCTGCACCCCAGTCTCCAAACTCTGCTCTCTGTAACGATCCTTCTGCACCCCAGTCTTGAACCTCTGCTCTCTTCAAGGATCCTTCTGCACCTCAGTCTCCAACTTCTGCTCTCTGCAACGATCCTTCTGCACCCCAGTATGAAACCTCTGCTCGCTGCAACAGTCCTTGTGAACCCCAGTCTCCAAAATCTGCTTCCTGAAACAGTTCTTCTGTACCTTAGTCTGAAAACTCTGCTCTCTGCCATAATCCATCTGCACCCCAGTGTCCAACCTCTGCTCTCTGTAACAGTCCTTCTGCACACAAGTCTCCAACATCTGCTCTCTTAAACAGTCCTTCTACACCCCAGTCTCCAAACTCTGCTCTCTGCAACAGTCCTTCTATACCCAAGTCTCCATACTCTACTCGCCCCAACGATCCTTCTGCACCCCAGTCTCCAATGTCTGCTCTCTGAAACAGTCATTCTACACCGCAGTCTCCAACCTCTGCTCTCTGCAGCAGTCCTTCTACACCCTAGTCTTCATACTCTGCTCATCCCAACGATCATTCTGCACCCCAGTCTCCAACCTCTGTTCTCTACATCAGTTCTTCTGCACCCCAGTCTCCAACCTCTGCTCTCTGTAACAGTCCTCTGCACTGCCTTCTCCAACCTCTTTTCCCTGTAAGCGTCCTTATGCACCCAACTACCAACCTCTGCTTTCTGTATAAGTCGTTTTGCACCACCGTCACCAAAATTTGACTATCTAACAGTCCTTCTGCCACTCAGTCTGCAACCTCTTCTCTCTGCAACAGTCCTTTTGCACCACAGTCTTTATCCTCTACTCTCTGCAACAGTCGTTTTGCACCCCAGTCTCCAACATCTGCTCTCTGCAACAGTCATTCTCCACCCCAGTCTCCAACCTCTGCTCTCTGTAAGAGTCCATCTGTACTGCATTATCCAACCTCTGCTCTCTGTAAGGGTACTTCTGCACCAGAGTATCCAACCTCTGTTTTCTGTGTCAGTCCTTCTGCACCTGAGTCTTCATCCTCTGCTCTGTGTAACTGTCCTTCTGCACCTTAGTCTCCAACCTCTGCTCTCTGCTACAATCTTTCTGGACCACAATATCCAAACTTTACTCTCTTCAACAGGCCTTCTACATCACAGTCTAAAACCTCTGCTCTCTGCAACAGTCCTTCTGCACCTCAGTCTCCAACCTCTGCTCTCTGCAAGGGTCCTTCTGCACCTCAGTCTCCAACCTCTGCTCTCAGTAACAGTGCTTCTGCACCTCAGTCTCCAAACTCTGCTCTCTGTAAGATCCTTCTGCAACACAGTCTCCAAACGCTGCTCTCTGTAACAGTCTTTAATCACCCCAGTCTCCAAACTCTGCTCTCTGTAACAGGCCTTCTGCACCCCAGTCTCCAAACTCTGCTCTCTTTTTAAGTTCATCTGCACCCCAGTCTCCAACGTCTGCTCTCTGCAACGATCCTTTTGCACCCCAGTCTCCAAACTCTGTTCGCTGCAACAGTCCTTGTGCAACCCAGTCTACAAAATCTGCTCTCTGCAACATTTTTTCTGTACCTCAGTCTGAAAACTCTGCTTTCTGCAATAATCCTTCTGCACCCCAGTCTCCAACCTCTGCTCTCTGTAACAATCCTCAAGCACCTCAGCCTCCAACCTCTGCATTAAGCAACAGTCCTTCTGCACCACAGTCTTCAAAATCTGCTCTGTGCAACATTCCTTCTGCACCCCAGTATCAAACCCTTGCTCTCTGTAAAATTCTTCTGCATTCCAGTCTCCAACCTCTGCTCTCTGTAACGATCCTTCTGTACCCCAGTCTCGAAACTCCGCTCTCTGTAACAGTCCTTCTGCACCTCAGTCTCCAAACTCTATTCTCTGTAAGATACTTCTGAAAACCAGTCTCCAATGTCTCCTCTCTGTAACAGTCTTTCTGCACCCCAGTCTTTAAACTCTGCTCTCTGCAACAGTCCTTCTGCACCTCAGTCTCCAACCTCTGCTTTCTGCAACAGTTCTTCTGCAAACAAATCTCCAACCTCTGCTCTTTGCAACATTTCTTCTGCACCCCAGTCTCGATCCTGTGCTCTCTGTAAAAGTCTTCTGCACCCCAGTCTCCAAACTCTGCTCTCTGTAACTATCCTTCTGCATCCCAGTCTCGAACCTCTACTCTCTGCAAGGATCCTTCTGCACCTCAGTCTCCAACTTCTGCTCTCTGCAACGATCCTTCTGCACCCCAGTCTGAATCCTCTGCTAGCTGCAATAGTCCTTGTGAACCCCAGTCTCCAACATATGCTTCCTGCAACAGTTCTTCTGTACCTCGGTCTGAAAACTCTGGTCTCTGCAATAATCCATCTGCACCCCAGTCTCAAACCTCTGCTCTCTGTAACAGTCTTTCTGTAACTCAGTCTCAAACTCTGCTCTCTGCAACAGTCCTTCTACACCCCAGTCTCCATACTCTGATCGCCCCAACGGTCCTTCTGTACGCCAGTCTCCAAACTCTGTTCTTGACATCGGTTCTTATGCACCCCATAATCCAACCTCTACTCTCTGTAACAGTCCTTCTGTACCACAGTCTCCAACCTCTTTTCTCTGTAAGGGTCCTTATGCACTCCAGTATCCAACTTCTTCTTTCTGTATCAGTCGTTTTGAACCACAGTCTCCGAACTCTGCCCTCTGTAACCGTCCTTCTGCAACTCAGTCTGCAACCCCTCCTCTCTGCAAAAGTCCTTCTGCACCCCAGACTCCATCATCTGCCTTCTGCAACAGTCATGTTGCACCACAGTCTCCAAAATCTGCTCTCTGCTACAGTCATTCTCCACCCCAGTCTCCAACCTCTGCTCTCTGCAACAGTCCTTCTATACCCCAGTCTCCATACTCTGCTCCCACCAAAGATCCTTCTGCACTTCAGTCTCCAACGTCTGTTCTCTGCAAAAGTTCTTCTACACCCCAGTCTCCAAACTCTGCTCTCTGTTACAATCCTCTGCACCTCAGTCTCCAACCTCTGGTCTCTGCAACGGTCCTTCTTCACCTGAGTCTCCAACATCTACTCTCTGTAACTGTGCTTGTGCACCTCAGTCTGAAAACTCTGCTCTATGTAAGATCCATTTGCAACCCAGTCTCCAAACTCTGCTCTCTGTAACAGTTCTTCTGCACCTCACTCTCCAAACTCTGCTCTCTGTAAAATACCTTCTGCACCCCAGTCTCCAACCACTGCTTTCTGTATTAGTCTTTCTGCACCCCAGTCTCCAACCTCTGCTCTCTGCAACGATCCATCTGCACCCCAGTCTCCAACCTCGGCTCGCTGCAACAGTCCATGTACACCATAATCTTCAACATCTGCTCTCTGCAACAGTTCTTCTGTACCTCAGTCTGAAAATTCTGCTCTCTGCAAAAATCCTTCTGCACCCGAGTCTCCAACCTCTGCTCTCTGTAACAGTCCTTCTGTACCTCAGTCTCCAACTTCTGCTCTGTATCAGTCCTGCACCCCTGTCTCCCATATCTGCTCTCAATAACGGTCCTTCTTCACCTCAGTCTTCAATCTCTGCTCTATGTAACAGTCTTTCTGTACCCCAGTGTCCAACCTCTGCTCCCTGAAACGATCCCTCTGCATCCGAGTCTCCAACATCTCCTCTCCGTAACAGTCCTTCTGCACCCAAGTCTCCAACATCTGATCTTTGCAAAAGTCCTTCTGCACCTGACTCTGGAAACTCTGCTGTCTCCAACAATCCTTCTGCACCCCAGTCTCCAAACTCTGCTCTCTGTAACAGTCCTTCTGAAACCAAGTTGCAAACCTCTGCTCTTTGTTACAGTCCTTCTCCATCACAGTCTCCTACATCTGCACTCTGCAACAGTCCTTCAGCACCCCAGATTCCAAATTCTGGTTTCTGCAACAGACCTTCTACACCCCAGTCTCCAACCTCTGGTATCTGCAACAGTCCTTCTGCACCCCAGTCTCCAAACTCTGCTTTCTGTAATAATCTTTCTGTGCCTCAGTCTCCAAACTCTACTCTCTGTTACAATCCCTCTGCACCTCACTCTCCAACATCTGCTCTCTGTAAGTTTCTTCTGCAACCCAGTCTCCAAACTCTGCCCTCTGTAACAGTTCTTCTGCATGCCTTCTCCAACTCTCCTCTTCGTAACAGGCATTCTGCACCCCGGTCTCCAAAGTCTGTTCTCTATAACAATCCTTCTGCACCCCAGTCTCCAACCTCTGCTCTCTGTAACATCCTTCTGCAACCTTTCTAAAAACTCTGCTCTCTGAAACAGTCCTTCTGCACTTCAGTCTCCAAACTCTGTTCTTTGCAACACTCCTTCTGCACCCCAGTCGCCAAACTCTACTCTCTGAAATAGTCCTTAGGTACCGCAGTCTCCAAATTCTTCTCTCTGTAATGGTCCTTCTGCACCTCAGTCACCAAACTCTGCTTTCTGTATCAGTCCTTCTGCACCACAGTCTACAACCTCTGCCCTCTGTAACAGTCTTTCTGCATCTCATATCCAAACTCTGCTATCTGCAACAGTCCTTATGCACCCCAGTCTACAACCTTGGTGTCTGCAAAATTCTTTCTGCACCCCAGTCTGCAACGTGTGCTCTGTGTAACAGTGCTTCTGTATCCCTGTCTCCAACTCTGCTCTCTGAAATGATCCTTCTGTACCTCAGTCTTAAACCTCTGCTCTCTGCAATAGTCCTTCTGCACCCCAGTCTCCAAACTCTGTTCTCTGTAACAGTCTTTCTCCACCTCAGTCTTCAACCTCTGCTCTCTGAAAGAGTACTTCTGCACCCGAGTCTCCAACATCTGCTCTCTAAACAGTCCTTCTGCACCCCAGTCTCCAACATCTTCTCTCTGCAACAGTCCTTCTGCACCCCAGTGTCCAAACTCTGCTCTCTGCAACGATCCTTCAGAACCCCAGTCTCCAACGTCTGCTCTCTGAAAGATCCTTCTGACCCCAGTTTCAAAACACTTCTCTCTGTATTATTCTTTCTCCACGCCAGTCTCCAAACTCTGCTTTCTGCAACGGTCCTGCTGCACCCCTGTCTCCAACCTCTGTACTCTGCAACACTTCTTCTGCTCTCCAGTCTCCAAACTCTGCTCTCTGTAACAGTCCTTCTGTACCTCAGTCTCCAAACTCTGTTCTCTGCAAAAGTCCTTCTGCATCCCATTCTCGATCTTCTGCTCCCTGCAACAGTTCTTCTGAACAACAGTTTCCAACATCTACTCTCTGAAAAAGTTTTTGGGTACCCTAGTCCCCAAACTCTGCTCTCTGCAACAGTTCTTCTGTACTGCAGTCTCCAACTTCTGCTCTCTGCAACGAAACTTCTACACCCCAGTCTCAAACATCTGCTCTCTGCAAAAGTCCTTCTGCACCTCAGTATAAAAATTTTGGTCTCTGCAACATTCCTTCTGCACCCCAGACTTCAACATCTGCTCTCTGTAACAGTCCTTCTGCACCTCAGTTTCCAAACTCTGCTCAATGTAAGATTCTTCTGCAACACAGTCTCCAATATTTGCTCCCCTTAACAATCCTTCTGCACCTCAGTCTCCAACCTCTGCTCTCTATAAGAGTCGATCTACACCTCAGTCTGAAACCTCTTCTCTCTGAATGAATCCATCTGAATCCCAGTCTCCAGACACTGCTCTCTATAACAATCCTCCTGCACCTCAGTCTCCAAACTCTACTGTTTGTAAGAACCTTCTGCCACTCAGTCCCTAACTCTGCTCCCTATAACAGTCCACTGCACCCCAGTCTTCAACCTCTGCTCTCTGTAACAGGCCTTCTGCACCCCAGTCTCCAACCTCTTCTCTCTGCATCGATCATTCTACACCTCAGTCTCCAACATCTGCTCTCTGTAAGATCCTTCTGCAACCCAGTCTCACAACTCTGCCCTCTCTAACAGACCTTCTGCACCCCTTCTTTGAACTCTCCTCTCCATAACAGGCCTTCTGAAACCCAGTCTCCAAATTCTATTTTCTATAACAAGCCTTCTGCACCCCAGTCTCCAACCTCTGCTCTCTGCAAGAGTCCTTTTGCACCCCAGTCTCCAACCTGTTGTCTCTGCAACAGTCCTTCTGTACCTCAGTCTTAAAACGCTGTTCTCTGCTACGATCCTATTGCACCTCAGTATTCAACCTCTACTCTCTGTAACACTCCTTCTGAACCTGGGTCCCCAACATCTGCTTTCTGTTAGATCCTTCTTCAACCCATTCTCTAAACTCTGTGATCTCTAGCAGTCCTTCTGGAGCCCTTCTCCACACTCTGCTCTCTGTAACAGGCGTTCTGCACCCCAGTCTCCAACCTCTGCTCTCTGTAACACCCTTTTTGCACCTCAGTCTCCAACCTATGCTGTCTGCAATGATCATTCTGCACCCTAGTCTCCAACGTCTCCTCTCCTCAACAGTCCTTCTGAACCTCTGTCTCCAAATTCTGCTCTCTGCCACAGTCCTTCTTCACCCAAGTCTTCAACCTCTGCTCTCTGCAACAGTCCTTCTACACGCCAATCTTCAACCTCTGTTCTGTGTAAAAGTCCTTCTGTACCCCAATCTCCAACCTCTGCTCTTTGTAACAATTCTTCTACACCCCAGTCTCCAACCTCTGCTCTCTGTAACAGTGCTTCTGCCCTATATACTCCAACCTCTGCTCTCTGTTACAATCTTTATATACCGCAGTCTCCAATTTTTGCTCTCTATAACGGTCCCTCTGTACCCCAATTTCCAACCTCTGCTTTCTGTAACAGTCCTTCTGCACCTCAGTCACCAAACTGTACCATATTCTCCAACCTCTGCTCTCTGTTACAGTCTATGTATACCGCTGTCGCCAAACTCTGCTCTCTGTAACAGTCCCTCTGCACGCCAATTTCTAACCTCTGCTTTCTGTAACAATCCTTCTGTACCTCAGTCACCAAACTCTGCTCTCTGTAAACATCCTTCTGCCCCTCATTCTCCAACCTCTGCTCTCTGTAAAAGTCCTTCTGCACCTCAGTCTTAAACCTCTGCTCTCTGCACGATCCTTCTGCACCCCAGTCTCCAACCAATGCTCTCTGTAACTGTTGTCCTGCACCTCAGTCACCAACCTCTGCTCTCTGTAAGATCCTTCTGCAACCCAGCCTCAAAACTCTGCTCTCTATAACATTCCTTCTAAAACCCAGTCTCCAACCTCTGCTCTCTGTAGAAGCCCTTTGCACCCCAGTTTCCAAACTCTGCTCTCTAAAACAGTTCTTCTGCACGCCAGTCTCAAACCTCTTCTCTCTGTAACGGTCCTTCTGCACCACAGTTTCCCATCTCAGCATTCTGTATCATAATTCTTCACCCCATTCTCCAACGTCTTCTCTGTGTAACAGTCCTTCTGCATCTCTATCTCCAAACTCTGCTCTCTGCAACAGTCCTTCTGCACCCCAGTCTCCAACCTCTGATCTCTGCAACATTTCTGCTACACCCTAGTATTCAACCTGTTCTCTCTGTAACAGTCCTTCTGCACCCAAGTCTCCCACATCTGCTCTCTGTAATGATCCTTCTTCAGCCCAGTCTCCACCTCTGCTCTCTGCAACAATTCTTCTGCAACTCAGTCTCCAACTTCTGCTCTCTTTAACGATCCTTCTGCACCTCACTCTCCAACCTCCGCTCTCTGTAACAGGTTTTCTGCACCTCAGTCTCCACCCTCTGCTCTCTGCAATGATCCTTCTGCACCCCAGTCTCCAACATCTCCTCTTCTTAACACTCCTTCTTCATCCCAGTCTCCACCTCTTTTCTCTGTAAGGTCCTTCTTCACCCCAGTTTCCAAACTCTGCTCTCTGTAACATTCCTTCTCCAACCCAGTCTCCAACCTCTGCTTTCTTCAACGGTCCTGCTGCAACCCAGTCTTTAAACTCTCTTCTCTTAAACAGTCCTTCTGCTCCCCAACTTCCAATCTCTGCGCTCTGTAACAGACCTTCTGTACCGCAGTCTCCAACTTCTGTACTCTGTAATGGTCTTTCTGCACCCTAGTCTCAAACCTCTGCTTTCTGTATCAGTCCTTCTGCACCACAGTCTCCTAACTCTGCTCTCTGTTACAGTCCTTCTGCACCTCAGTCTCCAAATTCTGCTTTCTGTAAGATCCTTCTGCAAACAAGTCTGCAAACTCTGCTCTCCATAACAGTCCTTCTGCACACCAGTCTCCAACCTCTTCTCTCTGCAACAATCCTTCTTCACACCAGTCTCCAACCTCTGCTCTCTGCAACAGTCATTCTGCACCCCAGTCTCCAAAATCAGCTCTCTGCAACAGTCCTTCTGCACCGCAGTCTGAAATCTCTGTTCTTTGAAACGACCGATCTGCACCCCAGTATCCTTCCTCTGCTCTCTGTAACAGGAATTCTGCAACCCAGTCTCCAACCTCTGCTCTCTGCAACAGTCTTTCTAAACCCCAGTCTCCAAACTCTGCTCTCTGCAACAGTCCTTCTGCACCCCAGTCTTCAACTTCTTTTCTCTGTATCAATTCTTCTGCACCTCAGTTCCCAAACTCTGACCTCTGCAATGTCCTTCTGCACCCAGTCTCTAACCTCTGCTGTCTGCAACCATCTTTTTGAACCCTTGTCTCCAACCTCTGCTCTCTGCAAAAGTCTTTCTGAACCCCAGTCTTTAACATCTCCTCTCTGCAAAAGTCCTTCTGCACCTCAGTCTGAAAACTCTGCTCTCTGCAACGATCCTTGTGCACCCCAGTCTCCAAACTCTGCTTTCTGTAACAGTCCTTCTGCACCTCAGTCTCCAACTTCTGCTCTCTGCAACAGTTCTTCTGCACCCCAGTCTTTAACATCTACTCTCTGAAACAGTCCTTCTACACCCCTGTCCAAATGAAGAAGAATGAGACCTGAACTATCGCTCACCCTGCAAATAATCAACTCAAAATTCATTAAAGACCCAGGCACCAGACCAGAAATTATGCAGTTTCTAGGAAAAAACAAAGTCAACACTCCAACCTACAGGCAGAGGCAATGACTTTCTCAATAGAATGCCAAAGCTCAGGAGATAATACCAAAAGTAAGCTAATAGGATGGCATCAAATTAAGAAGGTTCTGCACAACAAAGGAGACAATTAGAATATGAAGAGATAACCTATGGAAAGGGAGAAAATCTTTATGAGGTGCTCTTCTAAAAGAGAATGAATATTCAGAATATTAATAAAGAACTCAAAAAACTTAATATCAAACCCACAATTATTAAATAACCCAATTATCAAATAACCCAATTACCAAATGGAAAACTAAATGAACTAAACAGACACATCTTAGAAGAAAATATGTGAGTGGCCAACAAATATATGAAAATACTTGCAAGTCAAGACTACCCTGAGATTTCATCTCACTTCAGTGACAAAGACTACCACCAAGAATACAAACAGAAATGAGTGTGACAAGGAGAGAATTGGAGAGAAAGGAGCACTCTCACCCTGTTGGTGGGCATGTAAATCAGCACAACCACCACGGAAATTGGGATGGAGGCTCCTCAGGAGTAGCCGTGGACCACCCTGCGACCCAGCTCTACCTCTGCTTGGTATTTATCACAGCGGATCGAAGTCATTATACTATAATAACACATACATGTCCATGAACCAGCCAAGATGACATCAGTGGACGAATGGATAAAGAACATCTGGTATATTCACACTGGAATTTCATTCAGACATAAAGAAGAACAAAATTATGTCATACTGGAAGATGAATGGATCTTCAGACCATTAAGGGAAATAAGCAACTCAGAAAGCTAAGGGCCATATGTTTTTCCTCTGTTAAAGCTAGAGGGGAAAAGGAAAGAAAGTTGGGAAGGGAGTCTCATCATGAAAGTTGAAGGAAGATCAGTAGAGTCAAGGCACCAGGGGAGGAGGTGAGGAAAAGGGAAATATTGGAATGATATTGGCCAAAGTTCACGGTTATTTTGTGTGCATGTTCAAATATGTGTCAGCAAATCCCACCATTATGGACCACTACAATGCACCAATGAAGTGTGAAAAGAAGAGTTTCACATGACATGGAACAGGCACTATTCTAGGAGGGTGCCCATTATTTCCCGTCTATAAATACCACGATCATTTACCACTGTCAAAAATCTCTACAGATTCAAATGTTCTGATCACTACTCCAACACATGGCCTTTCTACTTCAGGGTCCCCTTATTCGCACTGAAATCAGGGAGCCCATTTCAACGATACCATCTGTTAATGTTTTCCCAGGCTGCTGAGGACAGCGGCTGCGGGTTTCACAAGGATCTGGTGCTGCCTTCTGAACGCATGTCCACGAGGCCTTGGCGAAGGCTGGTGCTCCAGGCCCTCCTCCAGTTCCAGCTGTGAGGCCAGGGAAGGGGTCATCTAACATGCGATCCAACACCTTATTTATTTCTGATCACCATTCTATCCATTATTCCAGGATCATATTGGTCATTGAACTTAAGCAAACACTGAGTCCAGATTTCAGTCCATCAACCAAAGAGAGTCTAATAGCCACACCCCGTAGCTCAGGAAAATCTTTGGCCCTAACATTTCTGGTGATTAAGTCCCTGTGACTGCATTCAAGATGATCCAGCAATATGTCCTGACTTCTTTGGTCTAGAAGACTCAAACAAATTCTCTTATATATTCTTAAGGCTCCTATTAACAAAATACAGTAAAATATTTACATTTATTTTGGTGTGAACTTTATACTCTCCTGGGCTATATTTTATACTCTTACCTGAGGCATTCTAGGATCAGACCCCAATTAAGAGTCTGGTGACAATGTGGGATAATGGATGAGCATCTTAAAGACAATTGGGCTGGAATTGCGGCTCAAGCAGTAGTGCGCTTGCCAGGCACGCATACGGCCCGTGTTGGATCCTCAGCACCACATACCAACAAAGATGTCATGTCCGCCGAAAACCAGAAAATGAATATTAAAAATTCTCTCTCTCTCTCTCTCTCTCTCTCTCTCTCTCTCTCTCTCTCTCTCTCTCTCTCTCTCTCTCTCCCCTCCTCTCCTCTTCTCTCCTCTCTTCTTTCACTCTCTCTTAAAAAAAAAAGACAACCTCCCAGGTAGAGTCACCATAGGGTCTTCAATTTAGGAAAAGCTAGTCTCCTCGTTGGAGGAGGGGCTGCTTCTGACAGCAAAAAGGGTTCAAGGCTCTGAGATTTGTCTAATTCCACTGGTATTTTGCCATTCTAATTAACAGGATCTCAATCATTCCCCCATTAATGTCCTAGTTGACATAAGAGAGACCTGGAGACATTGTGGATTTATAATTTTCTTTGTACTTCTGCAATTTGGAGAATTAGATGTTTTATTATGATATTAACCTTTATCAGTTTCCAGAGAGAAAATATTTCTGATGATCTGAACCTGACTTGAAGGAGGAATATAATGCTTGAACATATCATTTTCTTTCTGTAAGTCTCCCACTCCAGTCAGTAACAGCAGTCTGTAGTCATGTTATAATGTTCATTCCCACCCTGAAGGTCGATGGTGTTATTCCAAAGCTCAGTTTTCCATAGACATTTGATTTCAGGCCACGATAACTTAAAGTCTCTGTTGGGTCATTGCACACCAGGAATTATCAGGTCTCCTTTCCCATGGGCTGTGACATCATCAACATATTCAATTCCCTCAGGTCAGACATCCAACCTGCCTCTTCAGATCTGTTATCTAGAACCATTTCTGATGTAAACCACTATTGTGGTCAGTGCCACCATGGTCAGGTAGAGATGAAGAATGACTCTTGATGTCTTAGGGTAGAGGAAGTTGACACAGAAAAAAGTTATTAAATGGTTGGGAGATCTGGAAGAAAAAAGGAAAATTGGGCAGGTGACACCACCCCATATATGGAAACCCTAACTTCCCTGGAAGAGACGCTCATTTCATGCTACTGTGACCCACATTCAGGAACAGCAGTCTAGGAGCCTGCACACACAGCTCTTGGCACCAAGGAGATTAGTTCCTACCTCTACAGGGCTGGTTTGCTGCTGCTGCTATGAGATCCAAAAGAACCCGCTTTCTTCCTTCTTTTTCTTCCTCTCTGCCTAGTGTTTGGCTGATCTTGAAAGAACGTAGTAAAATGGAGGCCTGCAGGCAGGCGAGTGTGGGAAACGAGGTTCTCATACTTTCTTCCCCTCTGGTGTGGGAAGAACACAGAAAGACAGAGATGGTGCTGAACACCCACACAAGGTATCCAACACACTTGAACCTGAAAGTGGGAAAAGGGTGTTTGTGAAAAGAGAGGAGAGAAAGGAGTCTCAGAGATTTTAAATGCGGGAGTTGGAGTTGAAGCTCCAGATACAGACTCTCTAACAGGTGCCTAGAAGTCCCTGGGAGGCATCTTTTTTCAGATGACTGTATACTCCATTTTGAAGATTGGTCTAGACTTTGATCATGCAAAAGGATGCACACCCTCCAGCCAGCTTCCTCAGAACACTCTGGACCTCCTTGCTTCTCAGGCTGTGAATGACGGGGCTCAACAAGGGGTTCACCACACAGTAGAGCACAGAGACCAGGGTGTCCGTGTCCAGCCTTCTCTGGGCCTGTCATAGTGGAATTTGGCTGTTCCATAGGAGACCACCAGGACAGTGAGGGGGGACGCACAGGTGGAGAAGGCCTTCCTCCTTCCCTGGGCAGAGGGAAACCCCAGGATGGCCGCCATGATGAGTGCGTAGGAGCCTGCAGTGAAGAGGCAGGGGATCAGTCCCATGGTGGCACTGACAACCTGGAGCACAGACTCGTTGACAGAGGTGTCTGAGCAGGAGAGCTTTAGGAGCAATGAGGTGTCACAGAGAAAGTGGCTGAACTGTTGGGGCCCACACAGAGTCCGTGTGATGGCCAGCACCATGTGTGTGACCAAATTCACTAGCCCACACAGCCAGGACCCAGTCACCAGGCCAACACAGACCTTCACACTCATGATGACTGGGTACTGAGGAGAATGGCAGGTGGCCACACAGCAGTCATACTGGCCACACAGCCAGTAAGAAGCCTTCTGTGCCAGCACTTGTCACCAATAAGAAGATCTGGGAAAGGCAGCCCTCATAAGAAATGGCCTTCTTCTCCCAAAAGAAGTACACCAGCAGTACTGGGAGTGTGGTGGATGTGTAGCAGATGTCCAAAAAGCTCAAATTGCTGAGGAAAAAGTACATTGGAGTGTGGAGAGCAGGACTGACCCTGGTGGCCACTATTATGAGCATGTTGCCCAGGAGAGTGGTCAGGAAAATGAACAGAAAGAGCAGAAAGAACCAGCCCTGTAGGTTGGAGTCGTTGGAAAATCCCAAGAAGATGAATTCAGTGACAAATGATTGATTGCTCATTTCCAATGGTATCAAAGCTACAAAACAGAGAAAAAGAGTCCATGATGAGAAAGGACTGAGATCACCCCAAACAGGCTTGTTAATCTGCAGCAACATGGCAAATAACATTGTATACAGAGATGCCTGGACTCTGGAAAGAGACGTATAGGAGTGACTTTAGAGAGAGCATAACTTCTCACAGACTTTTGCATGGGTTTTCTTTTGTAAGAATAAATGGAGACTTCGTCAAAATGCACAACCAGCTATCAACCCCTCTGTCTCATTGAATGTGCAGTATCTCCCTCCTAACACTGTGCTTCTCTGTGATGAATTCTTTTTTATATGTCTGTTATTTCAAGTAATAAGTTTTCATTGTGGAAAAATGAAGAAAATGCAGAAAGTTATTCAGAAGAATAGAACAGGTCACAAAATCAAAGCTCTGTTTGCATTCATCCCATATTACCTCTATCTATCTTCAAAATATCCAAAGCAAAATTTCCCAATATTGTTGTACTCTATTTAGTTGTTTACCTTGTAATCTTAATTTCCTAACATAAAATTAAGTTAATATCTTCCTTTTTATTGAACATAGAAACCTTCCATTCCATTTACTATCATAAATATTGGAATAGAAGCTTTTATACATATGTATCTGTGATTATCTGTGATTATTTCTTAAAAGTAAAATTATAAGTCACATGCTTTTAAATACATTGATCTATTTTTTTCAGTAGAAACTTTTATTTTTTTAAGTTTTATAAGATACAAGAAATTTTGACAAATGATATATACTTAGGTATTTTTCTTCTTTTGTACTATAAGATTTACCTCACCAAACATTACATTTCCTGAAAAAATAAATGATTGATACAATTACTGATTTTCTATCATGTTACCCATGCTAATCGGTGATCCATTGTTTTGAACTAAAATTTCTTTTTCTTTTTCAAACTTAAATGAAAAATATTATAGTAAAACAGTAGGCTCTTGGTCCAGATAGATGTGGATTGAAATTCATCTGTTGTTTACTAGATGTTGTTTGAAAAAAGTCAGCTCATCTCTATTCCTCAGTTTGTTCCTTGCTTAGGATATTAATGATGTCTATTTCACAACTGCTGAAAAAAGTTTTGAGATAATATAAGCTATGTGTCTGGCACATTACATTTACTCAATGCCTTTTATCAAGTTAGAAAAAGTCTATCCATTTTTTACTAGTAGTTTTTTTTTTTTTGGTGTATGTGTGCTGGGTTTTGAATTCAGAGCCTTATGCATACTAAGCATGCACTCTACCACTGGACTTTGCCCCTAGTTTCATTTAGTTATAGAGTTTATCATAAATAGATATTGAATTTTCTTATTTTCTCTGCATCTATTGAAATGATATATATTTTTTTTTCTTATTTAGTCTGTTACTATGGAAATTCGGTTGATTGAATTTTTGAATATTGAACCAGCCTTGCATTCTGGGATTGATCTCAATTGACTGTAATGTTATCCTTATTCTATATGGCTGAGTTCAGTTTGTTAATATTGTTCCCTGCTTGCTTTTGTGTATTCTATTTTCGCTGTTCTCCAGAGATAATCTATTTCTTGAAGAATTCCCAGCTGTATTCTACTGTTATTTTCAGTCAATGCATGTTAGTGGACTAGTGGGTAACAGAGAAAGAATTTCTGATGTTTCCAGGAAGCTCTGCCTTAGGTACTGTAAACTCAGTCACAGGGATATGGCCTTCACAGTGACCCACTTTCTAGCAATATGGCTGAGCCTAGTTCTTATTCCTCCCCACGTTAGACATTTCGGCCTGTTCATTCCATAGCTGCAAAGGTTTTCCTTTGAGTGTCCTAATGTAACAGTTTCTGTTACTCTTGCCCCTGAAGATTACAGCTTTTGTTCTATGCAAAAAATCAGGAAATGGGTCTGGGAGGAGTTCTGGCTGC
Organism: Ictidomys tridecemlineatus; assembly: GCF_052094955.1. Lineage (NCBI taxonomy): Eukaryota > Metazoa > Chordata > Mammalia > Rodentia > Sciuridae > Ictidomys > Ictidomys tridecemlineatus. Next base: position 25,778 of record NW_027521455.1, read on the forward strand.
TGTTGCCTCTCTTTGTCCCTCCACCTATCCAAGAAATGATACCGTTAAAGACACTTTCTCAGAATACTTCCCTATCTTCCTGGGAGCATTTGGTGGAATCTATGAAGAAAAAGAAAAAATACAAACATCTTATGTCTATAGCCCTCTGGGTCTTTATGCTCTTAAACCAGTCTATACTTAGTCTTTAGCTATCCATTAACTATTTTTTATTTGAGTTTTTTTTTTTTAATAAATAAACTCCTATGTATCTAGTGGGTTCTCCCATAGTTAAAAAAATGACTGGATTATTTTGGTTGCTTATCTCTCCCCAGACTTCGGTTAGTTGTTTTCCTTGTAATCTTCATCCCTAATAAAGTCAAGGAAAGTCATTAATTTGCATTTTCTTCTGCTCTTTTTGGTTATTGTAATGATGAAAACAACATGCTTTCTAAAGATTTCGATCGATACTCAAGGTGAAATTTGAAGTCTATACACTTACTTTTCAAAAATATTTAGTAATTTCTAATTTAGTTAAATATGTAGTTATTCTATTCAAAACAATCCCATTCCTAGCATATTTCCAAGGAAATTAATGCACAGTTCACAAAAATTCTTGTGTAAAAATTCATTATAACTCAAACAAATATTATGCCTTCAGCAGTAGGACAGAAGACAAATCATGGTTTATCACGCAGTGGAATAATTCAGTTACTTTAGAAACACAAATACTGGAACATTAATAACATTGACAAATCTAAAAAAAATTTTCTGGGTGAAAGAAGCCAGATACAAAATATATACTGTATGTTTCCTTTAAATAAAGTTCAAAAATTAGCAAAACAGCTGTAATGGTCAAGTAATAATGGTGGTCTTTTTTTTTGGAGCTCAGGGGTGATATCAGTTGAAGCATGAAGGAATTTTCTAAAGTGATGGAAATATTTTATATCCTGATTTTTGGTAGTTCATATATATGTAAAATATTTTAAACCTGTACACTTTAGATCTGTGCATTCTTTGAGTACAATTTATAGTTCAATTTTTAATAATAGCCTTATTTTAAAAATAAGTAGTTAATGGGGAAGAGTGGTACCTGCCTGTAATCCCAGGTACTTGGGAGACTAAGGCAGGAGGATCATAAATTTGAAACTCTGCAAGGCCCCCGCTTCAAATAATTGAAAAGGCTGGGGATATAGCTTCATGGTAGAGTGCCACTGGGTTCAATCCCAAGTACTGCAGTAAGTAGGTAAGTAAGTAAGTAAATTGATAAATAGAATTGAAAGCATTTTTTCAGGATGATTCTTAACTCAGAATTGGTTGGAACCACATCTAAATATTTTTTTAGGTCTCAGGTTGCCCAGTAAATTGCTTAAAACACACACACACACACACACACACACACACACACACACACACACACAGAACAAAAAAATATCTGAATGATTTCAGGTGCTTGTGGCAATGTGAATTTATTACTGTGAAATCTATGAGCTATCTGGCCTGGCCCAGAGTTGTCCTCATATCCTTCCATGTGGTGTGGGTGCTTGGAGCCAAGGGAAAGATCAGAGGTCATTGTGCAGAACAGTTGGCCTCAGTCAGTGAGTTCCAAGTGTTCCCAGTGATGCTGGTCCAAGGACACACTTTGGGGGAGGCTGGGCTCTTTCACCTAACATGCAGGGATGCCCTTACAACTAACTGGTAGGTTTAAAATCTTAACAAATTCACCAGGAAAAAGCCTCCCTCCTGTCTTGGAGATTCAGCACTCAATTCAGCATTTAACATCTCTTTCAGTTCTGTTTTTTTGGGGCCGGGGTGTAGGGGGGCAGTTACCGGAGATTGAACTCAGGGGCTTGACCTCTGAGCCACATCCCCAGCCCTATTTTATATTTTATTTAGAGACAGGGTCTCACTGAGTTTCTTGGTGCCTTGTTTTTGCTGAGGCTGTCTTTGAACTCACTATCCTCCTGCCTCAGCCTCCTGAACTGCTGGGTTACAGGCGTGCACCACTGTGCCAGCTCTTTCAGTTCTTTTTACTTCACCTGTGCTTCTTCTAGCATAAAGGGGAAAGGGAAGACAAATTATTACCTCTTACGATATGTCAGAGCCTTCTAGTTATAAAATTCTTCAAAATAAAAAATTCCCTTTTCCATTTAGGATTTTAAAATTTCTTTTCTTGGTAGTGGTTAGTTTCAATTCAAACCAATTTTGTTCCTATACAGGGTCTAATTTAGTCCTAAGCCAGATCTACTAAGAAACCCAAAGAGGATAAGATCTGATTTCTGTTCTGCTGCGCCCCTCCCCTGACTCAGGCAATGGCAAGGCCCTACTGAGGTGAATGGCGCAAGGCGTCCACCCTCTGGAGGAGCGCAGTATGATTCTGGGAATGGGCTGATTTTTTTTTTGTATTCCTTTAATAAGTATAGTTCTGATTTCTCATAAGACCATTAAGTATAAAAAAAAAATCATGACTTTCCCAATTAATGCAACTACTTCTAAAGCATAGATCTGTTTGCTCTAAATGCAATGATTCAGCTGTTGAGTGTAAATTGTTAATGTCTAAAGAAAAACTCCCTGTATTCCTGTCAAGGAAGTTTTTGAGAAATTAAACTAAAATCTAGAGAAGGAAAATTAATGTTAACAAGAGAGATTAGTGCTTAGTACTGGGCAACTTGTTCTTGTTCCTGTGCACAATGGTTTGTGCTCTTACTTTTGTTTGATTACAAGTAATAACAAATCAACTACTTGCTGTAACCATGGCACCGGTTCCAGTCAGTAAGTCAAGAAAGAATAGTCAAGGTATAGGCCAATAGTTTGGGACATTTGTAACTATTATTAAAAGTTAACTAAGCAGAAACAGCTCAAAGCAAAACTCGAACTGAAAGTACAAATGCTTGCTTATGCATAAGCCAAGATACATTCTTCTATTCTAATTGTAGCTAGGTAATATTTTGTTTTGTTTGAATAATGATTCCTGTTTTGTAACCACAAAGTACTGTAAGCCTGCCAAAATGAAAAGTATATATGATCAACTTCACAAGTAAAGATTGGGATCAACACCTTCACTTTGGTGTCTGTGTTGTTTCTCCACCCCCTCTTTCGCCGACTCCTCACCATCAATTTGTCTTCTGAGACCCCCTGTTGGAGCTGGTCTCTGACACTGTCCTTCAACCAACTTACAATCTAATGGGAAGATGAACTCAATATGTGCAGGAAACTCGGTAACAATTCTATGTAATCTACAAATTATCATTATTTTCCCTTAGTGTTTGCTTGGGCAGCTCTGGGAATGGAGCACTTAATACTTGTCAAAGCCCCTCATTCCATCTTGAATATGTGCTTCTCCAGGTCCTAGTTGGGCCTCTCAATTGTGTTCTAAACACTAGGGCAACACCTTGTGTAAATGTGCACTCAGGAAAGGTTTGAAGAATGAAGAAGGTCTGTCAAGTACATCCATGGAGCAGAGTTTTTAAAAGTTTCTTTAAAGACGGTACTGTGTGGCACCTGTTTGACTTTGTGCCCCTTAATTTTATGATCCTGCTGATGCTCATGACCTGGTGAAGAAATTGTTTGCTATGGAGTTTAAAAGTAGGGGTAAAAAAGAGTCATCAAACAGCTCTTTTGGGCACAGATGGAGAAAAGACAACAAGCTTGAAAGGATTGAAAAGTTCACCAGCAGTACTGGGAGGATGGTGGATGTGTAGCAGACGTCCAAGAAGCTCAAATTGCTGAGTAAAAAGTACATTGGAGTGTGGAGAGCAGGACTGACCATGGTGGCCACCATTATGAGCATGTTCCCCAGGAGAGTGCTCAGGTAAATGACCAGAAAGAGCAGGAAGAACCAGCCCTGTAGGTTGGAGTGGTTGGAAAATCCCAAGAAGATGAATTCAGTGACAAATAATTGATTGCTCATTTCCAATGTTGTCATAGCTACAAAACAGAGAAAAAGAGACCGTGATGAAAATGGACTGAGAGCACCCCAAACAGGCTTGTTAATCTGCAGCTACATGGCAAATAATATCAAATGAAAAGCAGCCTGGAGACTGATAACCTGTGGGAGTGGTCTCATCGAATCAGACCCATGGAGCCGCACACATTTGCAGGGGTGATGGTGGGTGGGAGTAACCAGAGAATTGCTAGAAGCCAACAGAAAGCCATTCGACCTCATCATGGTGTGAAGTCATTTCTCACTGTCTCAGTAATCTCTGTCTCCTGTTGTCCTTTTATGTAAACAGAGGATTTTTGGAGAAGTTTATTTTCATTGCAAATGTTAAGAAAAACATTTACAAAGCAGAGTCATCATCTGCAGAAGCAGTCGGTGTTTCCTTCAGTGTTTTCCAATGTAGAGTTTTTCTCATTTTACATCAATCTTGATCTCTGTGTTCAGAAAAGCAGAAGTTAACTATTCCTGTACAATGCTTAAATTATAAGGGCCAGAGCAAAATAGAGGAATGAAGTTGATGAAGTGGGGTTGGACTGGCTATCTTAAGTATACAGGGAAGATCAGTGGAGTAGAAGGAGAATGAGAGGGCGGAGAGGTTTGGGAAGGGAGGAAATGTGAAAAGTCTTTACGCAGATCATGTTATGTGCACATGGAAGTCTAAAACAGGCGACTGCACCTGTATATATATATGTAGAAAGCAACAGTCAGAAATTAACAGATAAATGACCCAAAGAAAGATCAGTAGAGAAAAAAGAATGGGGACGGGAAGGGGAGAGAGATGGGGGGTGGGGACTGAAAAAAGTAAATCAGATTCCATGCACGTAGGATCTTTTCCAAATCAACCCAACTTCTATGTATAACTATTATGCTCTAATAAAAAAATTTAAGAAGATGACATGATCCTATCAGCAAAGAGTGAGATTTGAATTCTTCTTGACCTATTTGTATACCTTTAATTTCTTTCTTTTGTCCAATGGCTCTGGCAATTTCAAGGATGAAGTTGAATAGAAGTATTGAAGGAGGGGGCAGCCTGTCTGCTTCCAGTTTTTAGAGTGAATGCTTTCAACCTTTCTCCACTTAGAATGATGCTGCCTTGGGTTTAGCATAGATAGCTTTTAGAATGCTTTTACAAAGTTTCTTCTGTCCCTAGTGTTTCTACTGTTTTGACAGGTAGGGGTGCTGTATTTTGTTAAATGCCTTTTCTGCATCTATTGAGATGATAAATAAACTTACATCTCTCTTAAATAAACTTAATCTATCCCCTTTGGCTAAACATTCAGATCATCTCCAGTCCTATAAATACTTTAATGAACATTTTCCTACATAAACATATGTGACCATTTAGAATTATCTCTTCAGAATAAAACTTAAATCTGACATAAAAGAATTTGTTGTGCAGTTTCTATTTAAAACTAGCTCATGGGAGAAATTATATTAGGTGAAATAAGCCAGACACCTAAAGAGAAATAGCAGTTTTTCACTTCTTTGTGGAAGCTAAAAAGTTGATCTCAGAGCACGAGGGAGTAGAGTGGTCATTATTGGATCCTGGGAGAGAATCACAAAAATCATTGTGAGTCTGATTTCTCAAAGACGCATGTGAAGGACTGCCTGAAACATGCCCTCTGAGTGTGGTCTTAAAAAAACATATGAGTGGATTTCTAAGAGGGTCCTCAGAAAATCTCTCTTCTCTCCTCAGTGGGCAGCAGGAGGTCCATGGGTCTGGCTGCCTAGGAGCTAGCTGTGGTGTGCAAATGGGCAGGACCAGGACGGCTGGAGAATCCCAATAATCACTAGTAGACCGCATTCTAGGTGAGGGCAGGCTGGAAACAGGCCATCCAGAAGGAAATGGCTTGAGCTCTGAAAATGACAGAATCTGTGGATTTAGGAAACGGTTGTGGGTCCAATCCACTCATAACACCTACTCCCGGGTGAGATGTACTCTGGCTTCCTGGATTGGAGGTTTGGTCTGGGGCCAGCTGACCCATTGCTGCCGGCCTGAGATGAGGTGAGACACCTAGGTGGAAGGGAAAAAGGGGGAAGCGTCCCTAGATCATGGCAGCCAGAAGGTTGGGGCGGGGGAGGGGACAGGAGGAGACAGTTCACAGGGGACAAGATGTGATTCCCCAGGGCATGTCCCCAGCCACACTTCACCTGCCCACACTCCTCTCAGTACAGTGGGCCTTTCAGATAATTAACCCACAAAATGGATGGATCCACAGATTATGTCACAAGTCTCACAGTCTAATCATTTCACCTCTGAACACTGCTACTGTGGCTGACCCTGAGCTTTTGGTGGGGGGATACCTTATTTCTAAGCCATAATAGTCTCTACAGTCCATGTGCTTTGGTTAGAATACCTTCATGTAGTCAGGGAGAGTAATCGGGTGCCAAAATAAGATTAAAAGGAAATATCTGGTACTGAAGATGTGACATTTGGAGCTTGGGGAAAAGCTCTGAAGAGGAGCCCTGGGTGGAGCAATTTAAAGTCCTGGTGACGAGGACACAAGTTGGCACCTGGTTTGTGGGGTAGCTGAGTGGCAGTGGGATCACTCATTAAAACATAAAAAAAAGAAAAATGAGAAGGAGCATGTTTGGGGAGAGAAAAGGAGGAAAGGAGGTTGGGCCTAGAGTCTGGGTACCTGCGGGGTCTCCCCAAGAAGATTCCAGGAGGCAGCGGGACAGGTTCCCAGGAGAATTGCCTGGGAGTAATGGCTTAGAGTGACTGTGGAAGTCACAGGTGCTCACAAAGCCAAAAGAGAGCAGGGTGAGGAGTGAGGGCCTGATGGACTGTGCAGAAAAGAAGGTGTCCAGAAGGAGGCTCACCAGCTATCAGCAATCATTCTGCACCACAGTGTCAAAGCTCTGCTCTCTGTACCAGGCATTCTGCACCTCAGTCTAAAACCTCTGCTCTCTATAACAGTGCTTCTGCACGCCAGTCTACAACATCTGCTCCCTGCAACAATCCTTCTCCACCCCAGTCTCCAAGTTCTGCTCTCTGAAACACTCTTTCTGCACCCCAGTCTCGAACATCTGCTCTCTGCAACAGTCCTTCTGCACCTCAGTCTGAAAACTCTGCTCTCTGCAACAATCATTCTGCACCCCAGTCTCCAACCTCTGCTCTCTGTAACAGTCTTTCTACACCTAAGTCTCCAAATTCTGCTCTCTATAATATCCTTCTGCACACCAGTCTCCAAACTGAGATATCTGTAACAGGCCTTCTGCACACCAGTCTCCAACCTCTGCTCCCTGCAAGAAAACTTCTGCACCCCAGTCTCCAAGTTCTGCTCTCTGAAAGAGTCCTTCTGCACCCCAATCTCCAACATCAGCTCTCCGCAACAGTCCTTCTGCACCTAAGTCTGAAAACTCTGCTCTCTGCAACAATCATTCTGCAACCCAGTCTCCAAACTCTGCTCTCTGTAACAGTCCTTCTGCACCCCAGTCTCCAACATCTGCTCTCTGCAACAATCCTTTTTCTCCCCAAGCTCCAAGCTCTGCTCTGTGCAACGGTCCTTCTGCACCCAAGTTTTCAACCTCTGCTCTCTGTAACAGTCTTTCTGCACCTCATTCTCCAAACTCTGCTCTCTGCAACAGTCCTTCTGCACCCCAGTCTCCAACCTCTGCTCTCGGTAACAGTTCTTCTGCACCCCAATCTCAAAATTCTGCTCTCTGTTACACTCATTCTGTACCCCAGTCTCCACACTCTGATCTCTGTTACAATCATTCTGGACCTCAGTCTCAAACCTCTGCTCTCTGTATCAGTTCTCCTGCACCTCCGTCTCCATATTTGTTCTCTGCAATAGTCCTTCTGCACCCCAATTCTAACCTCTGCTCTCTGCAACATTTCTTCTGCTCCCCAGTCTCCGAACTGTGCTTTCTGTAACATTGTTCCTGACCCCAGTCTCCAAACTCTGCTCTCTGTAAAGATCCTTCTGCACCTCAGTCTCCAAACTCTGATCTCTGCAACGATCCTACTGCACCTCAGGTTCCAACGTCTGTTCTCTGCAACGATCCTTCTGCACCACAGTTTGGAACCTCTGCTCTCTGTAACAGTACTTATGCACCTCTGTCGCCAACCTCTCCTATCTGTACCAATCCTTCTGCACCTCAGTCTCCAACCTCTGATATCTGTAACAGGCCTTCAAACCCCAGTCTCTAACCTCTGCTCTCTGTAGCGATTTTTCTGCACCACAGTCTCAAACCTCTTCTCTTTGTAACAGTCCTTGTGCACCCGATTCTCCAACCTCTGCTCTCTGTAACAATCCTTCTGCACCCCAGTCTTTAACCTCTGCTCTCTATACAGTTCTTCTGCACCCCATTCTCTAAACTCTGCTGTCTGTATCACTCCTTCTGCACCAAAATCTCCATCCTCCGTATTCTGTAAGAATCCTTCTGCACCCCAGTCTCCAAACTCTGCTCTCTGTAAAAGTCCTTCTGCACCTCAGTCTCCAACCTCTGCTCTCACTAACGGTTTTTCTGCACCCCAGTCTCTAACCTCTGCTCTCTGTAACTATTCATCTGCAACTCGGTCTCCAACCTCTGCTCTCTGTAACAGTCCTTTTGTATCGCAGTCTCCAACCTCTTCTCTTTGTAACGGTCCTTCTGCTCCCCAATTGCCAGCCTATGCTTTCTTTAACAGTCTTTCTGCACCCCAGTCTCCAGACTCTTCTCTCTGGAAGATTATTTTTCATCCCAGTCTCCAAACTCTGCTCTTTATAGCAGTTCTTCTACACCCCAGTATCCAAACTCTGCTCTCTTAAAAAGTCCTTCTGCACCTCAGTCTCCAACCTTTGCTCTCTGTAATGGTCCTTCTGCACACCAGTCTCCAACCTCTGCTCCCTGTAACAGTCCTTTTGTATTGCAGTCTCCAACCTCTTCTCTTTGTAACGGTTCTTCTACTCCCCAATTGCCAACCTCTGCTTTCTGAAAAATTCCTTCTGCAACCCAGTCTCTAACCTCTTCTGTCTGCAACGATCTTTCTGCACCTCAGTCTATAAACTCTGCTCTCTGCAACAGTCTTTCTGCACCCCAGTCTCCAGACTCTGCTATCTTTAAGATTCATTTGCATCCCAATCTCCAACATCTGCTCTCTGTAACAGTCCTTCTGCACCACAGTATTCAACCTCTGCTCTCTGGAAAAGTCCTTCTGCACAACAGTCTCCAACCTTTGCTCTTTGTAATGGTACTTCTGCACCCCAGTATTCAAACTCTGCTCTCTGTAACAATCCATCTCAAACCCAGTCCCCAATATCTGCTCTGTAAAAGTCCTTCTAAGCCTCAGTCTGAAACCTCTGATCTTTACAACGATCCTTCTTCACACCAGTCTTCAACATCTGCTCTTTGTAACAGTCCTTCTGCACCTCAGTCTTCAACCTCTGCTCTCTGCAACAGTCCTTCTGCACCCCAGTCTCCAAGCTTTTCTCTCTGCAACAGTCCTTCTACACTCCAGTCTCCAACCACTGCTCTCTGCAACGATCCTTTTGCATCCCAGTCTTCAACGTCTGCTCTCTTTAACAGTCCTTCTGCACCTCAGACTCCAACCTCTGCTCTCTGTAACAGTCCTTCTAAGCCTCAGTCTGAAACCTCTGATCTTTACAATGATCCTTCTACACCCCAGTCTTCAACCTCTGTTCTCTGTAACAGTCTTTCTGCACCTCAGTCTCCAACCTCTGCTCTCTGCAACAGTCCTTCTGCACCCCAGTCTGAAATCTCTGATCTTTACAACGATCCTTCTTCACCCCAGTCTTCAACCTCTGCTCTCTGTAACAGTCCTTATGCACCTCAGTCTCCAACCTCTGCTCTCTGCAACAGTCCTTCTGCACTCCAGTCTCCAAACTCTGCTCTCCGCTACAGTCCTTCTTCACCCCAGTCTCAAAACTCTGCTCTCTTCAACATTTCTTCTGCACCCCAGCCTCCAAACTGTGCTCTCTGTAACTGTCCTGCTGCACTCCAGTCTCCAACCTCTGCTCTCTGTAGCTCTCCTTCTGCACCTCAGTCTTCAACCTCTGCTCTCTTCAAGATCCTTCTCCACCTCAGTCTCCAAGTTCTGCAATCTGTAACGGTCTTTCTGCACCACAGTCTCCAACCTCTGCTCTCTGAAACGATCCTTCTGAACCTTAGTCTCCAACCTCTGCTCTCGGTAACAAACCTTCTGCACCCCACTTTCCAAACTCTGCACTCTGTAACAGGCCTTCTGCAACCCAGTTTCCAACCTCTTCTCTCTGCAACGATCCTTCTTCACCTCAGTCTCCATCTTCTGCTCTCTGCAACAGTCCTTCTGCACCCCAGGCTCCAAACTAAGCTCTCTGTAACAGTTTTTTTTTTATTGCAGTCTCCAACCTCTGCTGTCTGTAACGTTCCTTCTGCACCCCAGTCTCCAAACTTTACTTTTCATATCAGTTATTCTGCACCCCAGTCTCCAACCTCTGCTCTCCGTAAAAGTCCTTCTGAACCTCAGTCTCCAAACTCTGGACCCTGAAACAGTCCTTCTGCACAACAGTCTCCAAGCTCTTCTCTCTGCAAAAGTCCTTCTACACCCCAGTCTCCAAACTCTGCTATCTGCAACAGTCCGTCCTCACCCCAGTCTCCAAACTCTGCTCTCTGTAACAATCTTCTGTACCTCAGTCTCCAACCTCAACTTTCTGTAAAAGTTTTTCTGCATCTTAGTCTCCAAACTCTGCTCTCTGGAATAGTCCTTAAGCACCGCTGTCTCAAATTCTGGTCCCTGCAACAGTCTTTCTACACCCGAGTCTCAAACCTCTGCTATCTGCAACAGTACTTCTGCACCTTAGTCTCCAACCTCTGCTCTCTGCAACGAACCTTCTGCACCCCAGTCTCCAACATCTGCTCTCTGCAATCGTCGTTCTGCACCTCAGTCTGAAAACTCTGCTCTCTGCAACGATCTTTCTTCACCTCAGTTCCCAAACTCTGATCTCTGCAATGGTCCTTTTGAACCCAAGTATTCAACCTCTGCTCTCTGTAACAGTCATTCTGCACCTCAGTCTCAAACATCTGCTCTCTGAAAAAGTCCTCCTGCATCCCAGTCTCTAACATCTGCTCTCTGCAACAGTCCTCCTGCACCTCAGTGTCTAAACTCGACTCTCTGTAACAGTCCTTCTACACCTCAGTCTTCAACATTTGCTCTTTGTAAGATTCTTCTGCAACCCAGTATCCAAACTCTGCCCTCTGTAACAATCCTTCTGAACACCAGTCTCAATACTCTGCTTTTCACAAAGATCCTTCTGCACCCCAGTCTCCTTCCTCTGCTCTCTGAAACAGTCTTTCTCCACCACAGTCTCCAACCTCTGCTCTCTGTAACAGTCCTCCTGTAGTGCACTCTCAAAAATCTGCTCTATGTAACCGTCCTTCTGCACCCAAGTCTCCAATCTCTGCTTTCTGTAACACTCCTTCTGCACCTCAGTCTCCAAACTCTGCTCTCTGCAACAGTCCTTCTGCACCTCAGTCTGAAAACTTTATTCTCTGCAAGGACCCTTCTGGAACCCAGTATCAAAAGTATGCTATCTGTAACAGTCATTCTGCACCCCAGTCTCCAACCTCTGCTCTCTGTAACAGGCCTTTTGCACCACATTCTCTAACCTCTGCTCTCTGTAAAACTGCTTCTTCACCTCAGTCTACAAACTCTGCTCTCTGCAACAGTCCTTCTGCAACCCAGTCTCCAACCTCTGTTCTCTGTATCAATCATTCTGTACCTAAGTCTCCAAACTCTACTCTCTTCAACTGTGCTTCTGCATATCAGTCTGCAAACTCTGATCTCTGTAAGATTCCTCTGCAATGCAGTCTCCAAACTCTGCTCTATGTAACAGTACTTCTGCACCCCAGTCTCCAACCTCTGCTCTCTGCAACAGTCTTACTGCACCTCATTCTCAAAACTCTGCTCTTAGTAAGATCCTTCTGCAACCCAGTCTCCAAACTCTGCTCTCTCTAACAGTCCTTCTGCACCCCAGTCTCCAAACTCTGCTCTCTAGAACAGGCCTTCTTCGCCCCATTCTCTAACCTCTGCTCTCTGTAAGATTATTCCTGAACCCCAGTCTCCAACGTCTACTCTCTGCAACAGTCCTTCTGCACTGATGTCTCCAACATCTACTCTCTGCAACAGTCCTTCTATAACCCAGTCTTCAACTTCTGCTCTCTTCAACAGTCCTTCTACCCCCAATTCTCCATATTCTGCTCACCCCAACAATCTTTCTGCACCCCAGTCTCCAAACTCTGTTCTCTATAACAGTTCTTCTGCACCCCAGTCTTTAAACTTTGCTCTCTGTAAAAGTCCGTCTGTACCGCAGTCTCCATACTTTGTTCTTTGTTAGGGTCCTTATGCATGCCAGTATCCAAACTCTGCTTTCTGTATCCTCGTTTTCCACCCCAGTCCTCACATTCTGCCCGCTGTAACAGTCCTTATGCACCTCACTCTGCAACCTCTGCTCTCTGCAACAGTCCTTCTGCACCCCAGTCTTCAACCTTGCTCTCTGCAACAGTCCTTCTGCACACCAGTCTCCAAAATCTGCTCTCTGCCACAGTCCTTCTCCACCCCAGTCTCCAACCTCTGCTCTCTGTTGTGTACTGCAGTCTCCTAACTCTGCTCCCTGGAACGATCCTTCTGCTCTCCAGTCTATAAACTCTGCTTTCTCTATCAGTTTTTCTGAACCCCAGTCGCCAACCTCTTCTCTCTGTAACCTTCCTTCTGCACCTCAGACTCCAACCTCTGCTCTCTGCAACCGTCTTTCTGCGCCCCAATCTCCAACCTCTGCTCTCTGCAACAGTCCTTCTGCACCTAAGTGTCCAACCTCTGCTCTCTGTAAGATCCTTCTGAAACCCAGTCTCCAACCTCTGCTTTCTACAATGGGCTTTCTGCACCCGAGTCTCCAACCTTTGTACTCTACAACACTTATTCTGCACCCCATTCTCCAAGCTTTTCTCTCTGTAACAGTACTTCTACACTCCAGTCTCCAAACTCTGCTCTCTGTAACAGTCCTTCTGTACTGTAGTCTAAAACCTCTTCTCTCTGTAATGGTCCTTCTGCACCCCAGTCTCCAAACTCTGCTCTCTGCAAAAGTCCCTCTGCACCCCAGTCTCCAATGTCTGCTCTCTGCAACAGTCCTTCTGCACCCCACTCTCCAACTTCTGGTCTCTATAAGATCCCTCTGCACCCCAGTTTCCAAACTTTGTTCTCTGTGACATTCCTTCTGCACCCCAGTCTCCAAGATCTACTCTCTGTAACAGTCCTTCTATACTGCCGTCTCCAAATTCTGCTCTCTGAAACAGTCCTTCAGAAACCCAGTCTCCAAACTCTGCTCTCTGCAACAGTCTTTCTGCACCTCAGTCTCAAACATCTGCTCTCTGAAAAAGTCCTCCTGCACCCCAGTCTCTAACATCTGCTCTCTGCAACAGTCCTTTTGCACCTCAGTGTCTAAACTCGACTCTCTGTAACAGTCCTTCTACACCTCAGTCTCCAACATTTGCTCTTTGTAAGATTCTTCTGCAACCCAGTATCCAAACTCTGCCCTCTGTAACAATCCTTCTGAACACCAGTCTCAATACTCTGCTTTTCACAAAGATCCTTCTGCACCCCAGTCTCCTTCCTCTGCTCTCTGAAACAGTCTTTCTCCACCACAGTCTCCAACCTCTGCTCTCTGTAACAGTCCTCCTGTAGTGCACTCTCAAAAATCTGCTCTATGTAACCGTCCTTCTGCACCCAAGTCTCTAATCTCTGCTCTCTGTAACACTCCTTCTGCACCTCAGTCTCCAAACTCTGCTCTCTGCAACAGTCCTTCTGCACTTCAGTCTGAAAACTTTGTTCTCTGCAAGGACCCTTCTGGACCCCAGTCTCAAAACTCTGCTATCTGTAACAGTCCTTTTGCACCACATTCTCCAACCTCTGCTCTCTGTAATAGTGCTTCTTCACCTCAGTCTACAAATTCTGCTCTCTGCAACAGTCCATCTGCACCCCAGTCTCCAAACTCTGCTTACTGTATCACTCCATCTGCACCACAGTCTCCAAATTCTGCTCTCTGTAAGATCCTTCTGCAATACAGTTTCAAAACTCTGCTCTCTGTAACATTCCTTCTCCAGCCCAGTCTTTAACCTCTGTCTTCTGCAAGTGTCCTGCGGCACCCCAGTCTCCAACCTCTGTCCTCTGCAACAATCCTTGTGCTCCCCAGTCTTCAAACTCTGCTCTCCGTAATGGTCTTTCAGCACCCCAGTCTCCAAACTCTTCTTTGTGTATCAGTCCTTTTGAACCTCAGTCTTAAACCACTGCTCTCTGTATCTATCCTTCTGCACTTCACTCTCCTACATGTGCTCTCTGTAATATTCCTTCTGCACCCCAGTCTCTAACCTCTGCTCTCTGTAACAGTTTTTCTACACCCCAGTCTCCAAAGTCTGGTCTCTGTAACGGTCCTTCTGCACCCCAATTTCCAACCTCTGCTTTCTGTAACAGTCCTTCTGCACGTCAGTCTCCAAACTCTGCTCTCTGTAACATAGCTTCTACACCTCAATCTCCAACCTATGCTCTCTGTAACAGTCCTACTGAACATCAGTCTGACACCTCTGCTCTCTTCACGATCCTTCTGCACCCCAGTCTCCAAACACTGCTCTCTGTAACAGTCCACCTGCACCTCAGTCTCCAACCTCTGCTCTCTGTAAGATCCTTCAGCAACCCAGTCTCCAAACTCTGGTCTCTATAACTGTCCTTCTGCACCCTAGTTTCCAAACTCTTCTCTCTGTAGCAGGCTTTCTGCACCGCAGTCTCCAATGTCTGCTCTCTGCAAAGATCCTTCTTCACCCCAGTCTCCAACATCTGCTCTCTGCAATGATCCTACTGCACCTAAGTCTCAAACCTCTAATCTCTGCAACTGTCCTTCTGCACCTCAGTCTTCAAATTCTGCTCTCTGTAAGATGCTTCTGCAGCCCTGTATGCAACCTCTGCTCTCTGTAACAGAACTTCTGAATCCGAGTCTCCAACCTCTGCTGTCTGTAACAGTCCTTCTGCACCCCAGTCTCCAACCTCTGCTCTCTATAACAGTCATTCTGCACCCGAGTTACCAAAACCTTGCTCTCTGCAACGACCCTTCTGCACCCCAGTCTCCAACCTCTGCTCTCTGTAACAGTCCTTCAGCACCTCAGTCTCCCAACTCTGCTCTCAGGAAGATTATTCTGCAACACAGTCTTTAAACTCTGCACTCTGTAACAGTCCTTCTGCACAACAGTCTCCAACCTCTGCTCTCTGTAACAGACATTCTGCACCCCAGTCTTTAACCTCTTCTCTCTGCAACAATTCTTCTCCACCCCAGTCTTCAACATCTGATCTCTGCAACACTCCTTTTGAACCCCTGTCTCCAAACTCTGCTCTCTGTAAGATCCATCTGAACCCCAGTCTCCAAACTCTACTCTCTGTAACAGTCCTTCTGCACCCCAGTCTCCAAACTCTGCTCTCTCTAACAGTCCTTCTGCACCTCAGTCTCCAACCTCTGTTCTGTGTAACAGTCCTTCTGCACCCCAGGTTCTAAAATCTTCTCTCTTGAACGATCCTTCTGGAACCCAGTCTCTAATATCTGCTCTTTGCAACAGTCCTTCTGCACCACAGTCTCCAACCTCTGCTCTCTGTAAGATCTTTCTTCACTCCAGTTTCCAAATTCTGCTCTCTGTAACATTCTTTCCCCACCCCAGACTCCATCCTCTTTCTTCTGCAACAGTTTTTCTGCTCCCCAGAATCCGAGATCTGCTCTCTGTAACATTCATTCTGGACCGCAGTCTCCAACTTCTGCTCTTTGTAACGATCCTTCTACACCCCAGTCTCCATCTCTGCTTTCTGTATCAGTCTGTCTGAACCCCAGTCTCCAACCTCTGCTCTCTGTAATGGTCCTTCTGCAGCCCAATTTCGAAACTCTGCTTTCAGTAACAGTCCTTCTGCAACTGAGTCTCCAAACTCTACTCTCTGTAACAGTCCTTCTACACCTCAATCCCCAAACTCTGCTCTCTGTAACAGTCCACCTGCACCTCAGTCTCCATCCAACCTCTGCTCTCTGTAAGATCTTTCAGCAACCCAGTTTTCAAACAATGCTCTGTATAACATTCCTTCTGCACCCCAGTCTCCAAACTCTCCTCTTTGTAACTGGCCTTCTACACGCCAGTCTTCAAACTCAGCTCTCTTCAATGATAATTCTGCACCCCAGTCTCCAAACTCTGCTCTCTACAATGATCCTACTGCACCCCAGTCTCCAAACTCTGATCTCTACAATAGTCCTTCTGCACCTCAGTCTCCAAATTCTGCTCTCTGTAACAGTCCTTCTGTACTGCAGTCTCCAACTCTGCTCTCTGTAACAGTCCTTCTACAACCCAGTCTCCAACCTCTGCTCTCTGTATCAATCATTCTGCACCCCAGTCTCCAACCTATGCTCTTTGTAAGATAATTCTGCACACCTGTCTTCAACCTCTTCTCTCTGTAACAGTCCTTCTGTAACGCAGTCTCCAACCTCTGCTTTATGCAACAGTCCTTCTACACCCCAGTCTCCAACATCTGCTCTCTGCAACAGTCCTTCTACACCTCAGTCTCCAACCTCTGCTATCTGCAACACTCCTTCTACACCCCAGTCTCCATACTCTGCTCACCCCAATGATCCTTCTGCACCCCAGTCTCGAACCCATGCTCTCTGTAACAGTCCTTCTGTACCGCAGTCTCCAAACTCTTTTCTCCGTAAGTGTCCTTATATACTCTAGTATCCAACCTCTGCATTCTGTATCAGTTGTTTTAAACCACAGTCTCCAAACTATGCCTTCTGTATCAGTCCCTCTGCAACTCAGTCTTCAACCTCTGTTTTCTGAAACAGTCCTCTTGAACCCCAGTCTCTATCCTCTGCTCTCTGCAACAGTTCTTTTGCACACCAGTCTCCAACATCTGCTCTCTGAAACAGATCTTCTCCACCCAAGTCTCCAACCTCTGCTCTTTTTAACAGTCCTTCTGTACTGCAGTCTCCAACAACTGCTCTCTGTAAGGGTCCTTCTGAACACGAGTCTCCAATCTCTGCTTTCTGTATTAGTCCTTCTGCACCCGAGTCTCCAACCTTTGTTCTGTGTAACTGTCCTTCTGCACCTTAGTCTCCAGCCTCTGCTCTCTTCTACAGTACTTCTTCACCCCAATCTTCAACCTCTACTCTCTGCAACAGTCCTTCTACACCCCAGTCTAAAACTTCTGCTCTCTGCAACAGTCCTTCTGCAACCCAGTCTCCAAACTCTGCTCTCTGTATAAATCATTCTGCACCTCAGTCTCCAAGTTCTGCTCTCTGCAACGGTCCTTCTGCACCTCAGTCTCCAAACTCTACTCTCTGCAACAGTGCTTCTGCACATCAGTCTGCAAACTCTGATCTCTGTAAGATCCTTCTGCAACGCAGTCTCCAAACTCTGCTCTCTATAACAGTCATTCTGCACCCCAGTCTCCAAACACTGCTCTTTGTAACAGGCCTTCTGTACCCAAGTCTCCAAACTCTGCTCTCTTTATCAGTCCTTCTGCACCCCAGTCTCCAACCTCTGCTCTCTGCAACGATCCTTCTGCACCCTGTCTCCAACCTGTGCTCTCTGCAGCAGTCCTTGTTCACCCAGTCTCCAACATCTGCTCTCTGCAACAGTTCTTCTGTACCTCAGGCTGAAATCTCTGCTCTCTGCAACAATCCTTCTGCACCCCAGTTTCGAAACTCTGCTCGCTGTAACAGTCCTTCTGTACATCAGTCTCCAACCTCTTCTTTCTGTAAGACCCTTCTGAAACCCAGTCTGCCAAACTCTGCTCACTGAAACAGTCTTTCTGCACCCCAGTCTCCAAACTCTGCTCTCTGTAACAATAATACTGCACCTAAGTCTCCAACATCTGCTCTCTGCAAACGTGCTTCTGCACCCCAGTCTCCAACCTCTGTTCTCTGCAACAGTCCTTCTGCACCCCAGTCTCCAACCTCTGCACTCTGTAGCAGTCCTTGTGTACCAGAGTCTCTAAACTCTGCTCTCTTTATCGTTCTTTCTACACCCAAGTCTACAACATCTGCTTTCACTGTAAGTTCTTCTGAACGCACTCTCCAACCTCTGCTCTCTTTAACAGTCTTTCTGCACCTCAGTCTCTAATTTCTGCTTTCTGTAACAGTCCTCCTGCACCACAGTCTCCAACTTCTGCTCTCTGCAATATTCATTTTGCACCCCAGTCTCCTACCTGTGCTCTCTGTAAAAGTCCTTCTGCACATCAGTCTCCACCCTCTTCTCTCAGCAACTGTTCTTATGCACCCCAGTCTCCAACTTCTGTTCTCTGCAACAGTCCTTCTGCACCTCAGTCTCAAATCTCTGCTCTCTGTCAGAGGCCTTCTACACTCCAGTCTCTCTGCAACAGTCTTTCTGCACCTCAGTCTTCATACTTCGCTCTCTGTAAGATGCTTCTGCACACCAGTCTCCCAACTCAGCGCTCTGTATCAGTCCTTCTGAACCCCAGTCTCCAATCTCTGCTCTCTGCAACAGTCCTTCTGCACCTCAGTCTTCAAACTCTGCTCTCTGTATGATGCTTCTGAAGCCCAGTCTACAACCTATGCTCTCTGTAACAGTCCTTCTAAACCCTTGTCTTCATAATCTGCTCTGCAACAGTCCTTCTGCACCCCAAGCTCCAACCTATGCTCTCTGTAAGATAATTTTGCACACCTGTCTCTAACCTCTGCACTCTGTAACAGTCCTTCTGTACTGCAGTCTGCAACCTCTGCTCTCTGTAACGGTCCTTACGCACCCGAGTCTCCAAACTCTGTGTTATGTATCAGTCATTCTGCACCTCAGTCTCCAACCTCTGCTCTCTGCAAAAGTCCCTCTGCACCCAAGACTCCAACGTCTGCTCTCTGCAACAGTCCTTCTGCACCCCAGTCTCCAACTTCTGGTCTCTATAAGATCCTTCTGCACCCCAGTTTCCAAACTTTGTTCTCTGTGACATTCCTTCTGCACCCCAGTCTCCAAGATCTACTCTCTGTAACAGTCCTTCTATACTGCCGTCTCCAAACTGTGCTCTCTGAAACAGTCCTTCTGAAACCCAGTCTCCAAACTCTGCTCTCTGCAACAGTCTTTCTGTACCTCAGTCTCCAACTTCTGCTCTCTTTTACAGGCCTTCTGCACCCCAGTCTCAAACAGCTTTTCTGTGTAACAGTTCTTCTGCAACCCAATCTCCAAACTCTGCTCTCTGTAACACTCCTTCTGCTCCCCAGTCTCCATCGTCTGCTCTCTGTAAGAATCCTTCTGCATTCTAGTCTCCAACCTCTCCTCTTAGTAAAAGTCCTTCTGTACCTCAGTCTTCAACATCTGCTCTCTGTAACAATCCTTCATTACCTCAGTCTCCAAACTCTGCTCTCTGTAACAGGCCTTCTGCACGCCAGTCTCCAACCTCTTCTCTTTGGTTCAGTCCTTCTGTACCCCAGTAACCTTCAACTGCACTCTGTAACAATCCTTCTGCACCTCAGTCTCCCACCTCACCTCTCTGCAACGGTCCTTCTGCACCCCAGTCTCTAACCTCTCCCCTCTGTAACAGTTCTTCTACACCCCAATCTCCAACATCTACTCTGCAACAGTCCTTCTGCACCCCAGTCTCCAACATCTGATTTCTGCAACAGTTCTTCTCCACCCCAGTCTCCAACCTCTGCTCTCTGTAATAGTTCTTCGGCACCCCAGTCTTCACACTCTGCTCTCTGGAATGATCCTTCTGCACCCATGTCTCCAAACTGTGCTCTCTGCAACAGTCCTTTTGCACCCCAGTTTCCAAACTCTTCTCTCTGTAAGATCCTTCTGCACCTCAATTTCCAAACTCTTCTCTCTGTTACATTCCTTCTACACCCCAGTCTCCAAATTCTGCTCTCTGCAATGGTCTCTCTGCACCCCAGTCTCCAACCTCTGTTCTCTAAAACAGTTGTTCTGTACAAGAGTCTTCAACCTCTATTTTCTGTAAGGGTTCTTCTTAACCCCAGTCTCCAAACTCTGCTTTCTGTATCAGTCCTTCTGCAACACAGTCTCCAAACTCTGCTCTGTGTAAAAGTCCTTATGCACCACATTCTGCAACCTCTGCTCTCTGCAACAGTCCTTCTGCACCCCAGTCTTCAACCTTGCTCTCTGCAACAGTCCTTCTGCACACCAGTCTACAAACTCTGCTCTCTGCCACAGTCCTTCTCCACCCCAGTCTCCAACCTCTGGTCTCTGTAACAGTCCTTGTGCACTGCAGTCTCCTAACTCTGCTCACTGTAATGATCCTTCTGATCCCCAGTCTAGAAACTCTGCTTTTTCTATCAGTTTTTCTGAACCCCGGTCTCCAACCTCTTCTCTCTGTAACTTTCCTTCTGCACCTCAGACTCCAACCTCTGCTCTCCGCAACAGTCTTTCTGTGCCCCAATCTCCAACCTCTGCTCTCTGCAACACTTATTATGCACCCCATTCTCCAACCTTTTCTCTCTGTAACAGTACTTCTACACCCCAGTCTCCAAACTCTGCTCTCTGTAACAGTCCTTCTGTACTGTAGTCTCAAACCTCTGCTCTCTGTAATGGTCCTTCTGCACCCCAGTCTCCAAACACTGCTTTCTGTATCAGTCATTCTGCACCTCAGTCTTCAACCTCTGCTCTCTGCAAAAGTCCCTCTGCACCCCAGTCTCCAACGTCTGCTCTCTGCAACAGTCCTTCTGCACCCCAGTCTCCAACTTCTGGTCTATATAAGCTTCTTCTGCACCCCAGTTTCCAAACTTTGTTCTCTGTGACATTCCTTCTGCACCCCAGTCTCCAAGATCTAATCTCTGTAACAGTCCTTCTATACTGCCGTCTCCCAACTCTGCTCTCTGAAACAGTCCTTCTGAAACCCAGTCTCCAAACTCTGCTCTCTGCAACAGTCTTTATGTACCTCAGTCTCCAACTTCTGCTCTCTGTTTCAGGGCTTCTGCACCACAGTCTCAAACAGCTTTTCTCTGTAACAGTTCTTCTGCAACCCAATCTCCAAACTCTGCTCTCTCTAACACTCCTTCTGCTCCCCAGTCTCCATCGTCTGCTCTCTGTAAGAATCCTTCTGCACTCCAGTCTCCAACCTCTTCTCTTAGTAAAAGTCCTTCTGCACCTCAGTCTCCAACCTCTGCTCTCTGCAACATTCCTTCTGCACCCCAGTCTCCAAATTCTGCTCTCTGCAATGGTCTCTCTGCACCCCAGTCTCCAACCTCTGTTCTCTAAAACAGTTCTTCTGTACAAGAGTCTTCAACCTCTATTCTCTGTAAGGGTCCTTCTTAACCCAAGACTCCAACCTCTGCATTCTGTATCAGTCCTTATGCACCAAAGTCTCTAAACTCTGCTGCTGTAACACTCCTTCTGAACCTCAGTCTGCAACCTCTGCTCTCTTCCATAGTTGTACTGCACCCCAGTCTCCAAACTCTGCTCTCTGCAACACTCCATCTGCACCCAGGTCTCTAACATCTGCTCTCGACAACTGTCCTTCTCCACCCTAGTCTCCAAACTCTGCTCTTTGCAACAGTCCTTCTGCACCCCAATCTCCAACCTCTGCTTTCTGTATCAGTCCTTCTGCACCCCAGTCTCCAACCTCTGCTCTCTGTAACAGTCCTTCTGAACTGGAGTCTCCTAACTCTGCTCTCTGTAATGGTCATTCTGCACCCCGGTCTTTAACATCTGCTTTCTCTTTCAGTCCTTCTGCACCCCAGTCTCCAACCTCTGCTCTCTGTAAAAGTCTTTCTGCACCCCAGTCTCCAGCCTCTGCTCTCTGTAACAGTCCTTCTGAACTGGAGTCTCCTACCTCTGCTCTCTGTAATGGTATTTCTGCACCCCAGTCTCCAACATCTGCTTTCTCTATCAGGCCTTCTGCACCCCAGTCTTTAAACTCTGCTCTCTGTAACAGTGCTTCTGCACCACAGTCTCCAACATCTTCTTTCTCTATCAGGCCTTCTGCACCCCAGTCTTTAAACTCTGCTCTCTGTAACAGTGCTTCTGCACCCCAGTCTCCAACCTCTGCTCTCTGTAACAGTTCTTCTGCACAACAGTCGCCAGCCTCTGCTCTCTGTAACAATCATTCTGAACCGGAGTCTCCTACCTCTGCTCTCTGAACGGTCCTTCTGCACCCTAGTCTCCAACATCTGCTTTTTCTATCAGTCCTTCTGTACCCCAGTCTTCAACCTCTGCTCTCTGCAACATTCCTTCTGCACCCCAGTCTCCAAACTTCACTCTCTGTAAGATCCTTTTGCACACCAGTCTCCTACCTCTGCTCACTGAAACAGTCCTCCTGCAACCTAGTCTCCAAACTCTGCTCTCTGTAACTATAATTCTGCACCTCAGTCTCCAACCTCTTCTCTCTGCAAAGGTCCTTCTGCACCCCAGCTCCAACCTCTGTTCTCTTCAACAGTCCTACTTCACCTCAGTCTCAAACCTCTCCACTCTGTAACAGTCCTTCTTCACCCCAGTCTCCAAACTCTGCTCTCTGCAAAAGTCTTTCTGCATCTCATTCTCAAACCTCTGCTCTTTGTAAGATCCTTCTGCAACCCAGTCTCCAAACTCTGCTTTCTCTAACAGTCCTTCTGCACCGCAGTCTCAAAACTCCGCTCTCTAAAACAGGCCTTCTTCGCCCCATTCTCTAACCTTTGCTCTCGGTAAGATTGTTCCTGAACCTTATTCTCCAACATCTACTCTCTGCAACAGTCCTTCTGCACCGAAGTCTCCAACATCTGCTCTCTGCAACAGTCCTTCTATAACCCAGTCTTTAACTTCTGCTCTCTGCAACAGTCGTTCTATCCCCATTCTCCATACTCTGCTCACCCCAACAATCTTTATGCACCCCAGTCTCCAAACTCTGTTCTCTATAACAGCTCTTCTGCACCCCAGTCTTTAAACTTTGCTCTCTGTAAATGTCCATCTGTACCGCAGTCTCCATACTTTGTTCTTGGTAAGGGTCTTTATGCACCCCAGTATCCAAACTCTGCTTTCTGTATCCGTCGTTTTCCACCCCATTCCTCACACTCTGCCCTCTGTAACAGTCCTTCTGCAACTCATTCTGCAACCTCTGCTTTCTGCAGCAGTCCTTCTGCACACCAATCTCCAAGCTCTGCTCTCTGGAACAGTTGTTTTGCACCCCAGACTCCAACATCTGCTTTCTGAAACAGTTCTTCTCCAGCCCAGTCTTTAACCTCTGCTCTCTGTAACAGTTTTCCTGTACTGAAGTCTCCAACCAATGCTCTCTGTAAGAATCCTTCTGCACCAGAGTCTTCAACTTCTGTTCTCTGTAACAATCCTTCTGCACCTCTGTTGCCAAACTCTGACCTCTGCAATGGTCCTTCTGCACCCCAGACTCTAACCTCTGCTGTCTGCAACCATCCTTTTGCACCATTGTCTCCAACCTCTGCTCTCTGCAAAAGTCTTTCTGAACCCTAGTCTCCAACACCTGCTCTCGGCAACAGTTCTTCTGCACCTCAGTCTGAAAACTCTGCTCTCTGCAATGATCCTTGTGCACCCCAGTCTCCAAACTCTGCTTTCTGTAACAGTCCTTCTGCACCTCAGTCTCCAACTTTTGCTGTCTGCAACAGTTCTTCTGCACCCCAATCTTTAATATCTACTCTCTGAAACAGACCTTCTACACCCCTGTCCAAATGCAGAAGAATGAGACCTGAACTATTACTCAGCTGAAAAATATCAACTCAAAATGCATTAAAGACCCAGGCACTAGACCAGAAATTATGCAGTTTGTAGAAAAAAACAAAGTCAATACTCCAACCTACAGGCAGAGGCAATGACTTTCTTAATAAGATGCCAAAGCTCAGGAGATAACACCAAAAGTTAGCTAATAGGATGGCATGAAATTAAGAAGGTTCTGCATAGCAAAAGAGACAATTAGAATATGAAGAGAGAACCTACAGAGAGGGAGAAAATTTTTATGAGGGGCTCTTTTAAAAGGGGAAGAATATTCAGAATATTAATAAAGAACTCAAAAAACTTAACATCAAACCCACAATTATTAAATAACTCAATTATCATATAACCCAATTACCAAATGGGAAACTAAATGAACTAAACAGACACATCTTAGAAGAAAATATGTGAGTGGCCAACAAATATATGAAAATACTTGCAAGTCAAGACTACCCTGAGATTTCATCACACTTCAGTGACAAAGGCAACCACCAAGAATACAAACAGAAATGAGTGTGACAAGGAGAGAATTGGAGAGAAAGGAGCACTCTCACCCTATTGGTGGGCATGTAAATCAGCACAACCACCACGGATATCGGGATGGAGGCTCCTCAGGAGTAGCCATGGACCACCCTGCGACCCAGCTCTACCTCTGCTTGGTATTTATCACAGCGGATCAAAGTCATCATACTATAATGACACATATATGCCCATGAACCAGCCAAGGTGACATCAGTGGACGAATGGATAAAGAACATCTGGTATATGCACAATGGAATTTAATTCAGCCATAAAGAAGGAAGAAATTATGTCATGCTGAAAGATGGATGGATCTTCAGAACATTAAGGGAAATAAGCAACTTAGAAAGTTAAGGGCCGTATGTTTTTCCTCTGTTAAAGCTAGAGGGGGAAAAGGAAGGAAAGTTGGGAAGGGAGTCTCATCATGAAAGTTGAAGGAAGATCAGTAGAGTGAAGGCACCAGGGGAGGAGGTGAGGAAAAGGGAAATATTAGAATGATATTGGCCAAAGACATGGTTATTTTGTGTGCATGTTCAAATACGTGTCAGCAAATTCCACCATTATGGACCACTACAATGCACTAATGAAGTGTGAAAGAAGAGTTTCACATTACATGGGACAGGCACTATTCTAGGAGGGTGCCCATTTTTTTCCCATCTGTAAATACCACGATCATTTACCACTGTCAAAAATCTCTACAGATTCAAATGTTCTGATCACTGCTCCACCACATGGCCTCTTCTACTTCAGGGTCCCCTTATTCCCACTGAAATCAGGAAGCCCATTTCAACAATGCCATCTGTTAATGTCTTCCCAGGCTGCCGAGGACAGCAGCTGCGGGTTTCACAAGGATCTGGTGCTGTCTTCTGAATGCATGTCCACGAGGCCTTGGCGAAGGCTGGTGCTCCAGGCCCTCCTCCAGATCCAGTTGTGAGGCCAGGGAAGGGGTCACATAACAATCCATCTAACACCTTATTTATTTCTGATCACCATCCTCTCCATTATTCCAGGATCATATTGGTCATTGAACTTAAGCAAACACTGAGTCCAGATTTCAGTCCATTAACCAAAGAGAGTCTAATAGCCACTCCCCGTGGCTCAGGAAAATCCTTGGCCCTAACATTTCTAGTGATTACGTCCCTGTGACTGCATTCAAGATGATCCAGCAATATGTCCTGACTTCTTTGGTCTAGAAGACTCAAACAAATTCTCTTATATATTCTTAAGGCTCCTATTAACAAAATACAGTAAAATATTTACCTTTTATTTTGGTGTGACCCTCATACTCTCCTGGGCTCTATTTTATACTCTTACCTGAGGTGTTCTATGATCAGACCCCAATTAAGAGTCTGGTGACAATGTGGGATGATGGATGAGCATCTTAAAGACAATTGGGCTGGGGATGTAGCTCAAGCAGTAGTGCGCTTGCCTGGAACGCGTACGGCCCGGGTTCGATCCTGAGCACCACATACCAACAAAGATGTTGTGTCCGCCAAGAACTAGAAAATGAATATTAAAAATTCTCTCTCTCTCTCTCTCTCTCTCTCTCTCTCTCTCTCTCTTTCTCTCTCCTCTCCTCTCCTCTCCTCTCCTCTTTCACTCTCTCTTAAAAAAAAAAGACAACTGCCCAGGTAGAGTCACCATAGGGTCTTCAATTTAGGGAAAGCTAGTCTCCTCGGGGGAGGAGGGGCTGCTTCTGACAGCAATGAGGGTTAATGGAGATTTCAGGGTTCAAGGCTCTGAGACTTGTCTAATTCCACTGGTATTTTGTCATTCTAATTAAGAGGGTCTCAATCATTTCCCCATTAATGTCCTAATTGACATAAGAGAGACCTGGAGAAATTGTGGATTTATAATTTTCTTTGTACTTTTCCAATTTGGAGAATTGGATGTTTTATTCTGATATTAACCTTTATCAGTTTCCAGAGAGAAAATATTTCTGATGATCTGAACCTGACTTGAAGGAGGAATATAATGCTTAAACCTATCATTTTCTTTCTGTAAGTCTCTCACTCCAGTCAGTAACAGCAGTCTGTAGTTATGTTGTAATGTTCATTCCCACCCTGAAGGTCGAAGGTGTTATTCCAAAGCTCAGTTTTCCATAGACATTGGATTTCAGGCCACGATAACTTAAAGTCTCTGTTGGGTCATTGCATACCAGGAATTATCGGGTCTCCTTTCCCATGGGCTGTGACATCATCAACATATTCAATTCCCTCAGGTCAGACATCCAACCTACCTCCTCAGATCTGTTATCTAGAACCATCTCTGATGTAAACCACTATTGTGGTCAGTGCCACTGTGGTCGGGTAGAGATAAAGAACGACTCTTGATGTCTTAGGGTAGAGGAAGTTGACACAGTAAAAAGTTATAAAATAGTTGGGAGATCTGAAAGAAAAAAGGAAAATAGGGCAGGTGACACCACCCCATATATGGAAAACCTAACTTCCCTGGAAAGAGACTCTCATTCCACGCTATTGTGACCCACATTCGGGAACAGCTGTCTAGACGCCTGCACACACAGCTCCTGGCACCAAGGAGATTAGTTCCTGCCTCTACAGGGCTGGTTTGCTGCTGCTGCTATGGGATCCAAAAGAACCCGCTTTCTTCCTTCTTCTTCTTCCTCTCTGCCTAGTGTTTGGCTGATCTTGAGAGAACCTCCTAAAATGGAGGCCTGCAGGCAGGGGAGTGTGGGAAACGAGGTTCTCGTACTTTCTGTCCCTCTGGTGTGGGGAGAACACAGAAGGACAGAGATGGTGCTGAACACCCACACAAGGTGTCCGACACACTTGAAACTGAAAGTGGGAAAAGGGTGTTTGTGAAAAGAGAGGAGAGAAAGGAGTCTCAGAGACTTTAAAAGCGGGAGTTGGAGTTGAAGCTCCAGATACAGACTCTCTAACCAGGTGCCTAGAAGTCCCTGTGAGACATCTTTTTTCAGATGACTGTATACTCCATTTTGAAGATTGGTCTAGACATTGACCGTGCAAAGGAATGCACACCCTCCAGCCCGCTTCCTCAGGGCAATCTGGACCTCGTTGCTTCTCAGGCTGTGAAGGACAGGGCTCAACAGGGGGCTCACCACACAGAAAAGCACAGAGACCAGGGTTTCCATGTCCAGCCTTCTCTGGGCCTGTCATAGTGGAAGTTGGCTGTTCCATAGAAGACCAGCACGACAGTGAGGGGTGACGCACAGGTGGAGAAGGCCTTCCTCCTGCCCTGGGCAGAGGGAATCCCCAGGATGGCTGCCATGATGAGTGCGTAGGAGCCTGCAGTGAAGAGGCAGGGGCTCAGGCCCATGGTGGCACTGAGAACGTGGAGTGCAGACTCGTTGACAGAGGTGTCTGAGCAGGAGAGCTTCAGGAGCAATGGGGTGTCACAGAGAAAGTGGCTGAACTGGTGGGGCCCACACAGAGTGAGTGTCATGGCCAGCACCGTGTGTGTGACCAAATTCACCAGCCCACACAGCCAGGACCCAGTCACCAGGCCAACACAGACCTTCACACTCATGATGACTGGGTACTGAGGAGGACGGCAGGTGGCTACACAGCAGTCATACTGGCCACACAGCCAGTAAGACGCCTTCTGTGCCAGTACTTATCACCAATAAGAAGATCTGGGAAAGGCAGCCCTCATAAAAAATGGCCTTCTTCTCCCAAAAGAACTTCACCAGCAGTACTGGGAGGGTGGTGGATGTGTAGCAGATGTCCAAGAATCTCAAATTGCTGAGGAAAAAGTACATTTGAGTGTGGAGGGCAGGACTGACCCTGGTGGCCACTATTATAAACATGTTCCCCAGTAGAGTGGTCAGGTAAATGACCAGAAAGAGCAGAAAGAACCAGCCCTGTAGGTTGGAGTCGTTGGAAAATCCCAAGAAGATGAATTCAGTGACAAATAATTGATTGCTCATTTCCAATGGTATCATAGCTACAAAACAGAGAAAAAGAGACCATGACGAGAATGGACTAAGAGCACCCCAAACAGGCTTGTTAATCTGCAGCAACATGGCAAATAATATTGTATACAGAGATGCCTGGACTCCGGAAAGAGACGTATAGGAGTGACTTTAGAGAGAGCATAACTTCTCACAGACTTTTGCATGGGTGCTCTTTCGTAAAAATAAATGGAGACTTGGTCAAAATGCACAACCAGCTATCAACCCCTGTGTCTCATTGAATCTGCAGTATCTCCCTTCTAACACTGTGCTTCACTGTGATGAATTCTTTTTTGTGTGTCTGTTATTTCAAGTAATAAGTTTTCATTGAAGAAAAATGAAGAAAATGCAGAAAGTTATTCAGAAAAATACAACAGGTCACAAAATCAAAGCTCTCTTTGAATTCATCCCATTCTACCTCTATCTATCTTTAAAATATTTAAAGCAAAATTTCCCAATATTGTTGTACTCCATTTAGTTGTTTGCCTTGTAATCTTAATTTTCTAACATGAAATTAAGTTAATATCTCCCTTTTTATTGAACATAAAAACCTTCCATTCCATTTACTATCATAAATATTGGAATAGAAGCTTTCATACATATGTATCTGTGATCATCTCTGATTATTTCTTAAAAGTAAAATTATAAGTCACCTGCTTTTAAACACATTGATCTATTTTTTCAGTAGAAACTTTTATTTTTTTAAGTTTTATAAGATACAAGAAATTTTGACAAATGATATATACTTAGGTATTTTTCTTCATTTGTATTATAAGATTTACCTCAACAAACATTAAATTTCCTGAAAAAAAATGATTGATACAATTACTGATTTTGTATCATGTTACCCATGCTAATCCATGATCCCTTGTTTTGAACTAAAATTTCTGTTTCTTTTTCAATCTTAAATGAAAAATATTATAGTAAAACAGTAGGCTCTTGGTCCAGATAGATGTGGATCGAAATCCATCTGTTGTTTACTAGATGTTGTTTGAAAAAAGTCAGCTCATCTCTATTCCTCAGTTTGTTCCTTGCTTAGGATATTAATGATGTCTATTTCACAACTGCTGAAAAAAGTTTTGAGATAATATAAGCTATGTGTCTGGCACATTACATTTACTCAATGCCTTTTATCAAGTTAGAAAATGTCTATCCATTTTTTACTAGTAGTTTTTTTTTTTTTTTTTTGGTGTATGTGTGCTGGGTTTTGAATTCAGAGCCTTATGCATACTAAGCATGCACTCTACCACTGGACTTTGCCCCTAGTTTCATTTAGTTACAGTGTTTATCATAAATAGATATTGAATTTTCTTATTTTCTCTGCATCTATTGAAATGATATATATTTTTTCTTATTTAGTCTGTTACTATGGAAATTCGGTTGATTGAATTTTTGAATATTGAACCAGCCTTGCATTCTGGGATTGATCTCAATTGACTGTAATGTTATCCTTATTCTATATGGCTGAGTTCAGTTTGTTAATATTGTTCCCTGCTTGCTTTTGTGTATTCTATTTTCGCTGTTCTCCAGAGATAATCTATTTCTTGAAGAATTCCCAGCTGTATTCTACTGTTATTTTCAGTCAATGCATATTAGTGGACTAGTGGGTAACAGAGAAGGAATTTCTGATGCTTCCAGGAAGCTCTGCCTTAGGTACTGTAAACTCAGTCACAGGGATATGGCCTTCACAGTGACCCACTTTCTAGCAATATGGCTGAGCCTAGTTCTTATTCCTCCCCACGTTAGACATTTCGGCCTGTTCATTCCATAGCTGCAAAGGTTTTCCTTTGAGTGTCCTAATGTAACAGTTTCTGTTACTATTGCCCCTGAAGATTACAGCTTTTGTTCTATGCAAAAAAATCAGGAAATGGGTCTGGGAGGAGTTCTGGCTGCTGTTGCCTCTCTTTGTCCATCCACCTATCCAAGAAATGATACCGTTAAAGACACTTTCTCAGAATACTTCCCTATCTTCCTGGGAGCATTTGGTGGAATCTATGAAGAAAAAGAAAAAATACAAACATCTTATGTCTATAGCCCTCTGGGTCTTTATGCTCTTAAACCAGTCTATACTTAGTCTTTAGCTATCCATTAACTATTTTTTATTTGAGTTTTTTTTTTTTAATAAATAAACTCCTATATATCTAGTGGGTTCTCCCATAGTTAAAAAAATGCCTGGATTATTTTGGTTGCTTATCTCTCCCCAGACGTCGGTTAGTTGTTTGCCTTATAATCTTCATCGCTAATAAAGTCAAGGAAAGTCATTAATTTGCATTTTCTTCTGCTCTTTTGGTTATTACAATGTTGAAAACAACATGCTTTCTAGCTATTTCCATAGATACTCAAGGTGAAATTTGAAGTCTATACACTTACTTTTCAAAAATATTTAGTAATTTCTAATTTAGATAAATATGTAGTTATTCTATTTAAAACAATCTCATTCCTAGCATATTTTCAAGGAAATTAATGCACAGTTCACAAAAATTCTTGTGTAAAAATTAATAATAACTGAAACAAATATTATGCCTTCAGTGGAAAAACAGAAGACAAATCACGGTTTATCATGCAGTGGAATAATTCAGTTACTTTAGAAACACAAATACTGGAACATTAATAACATTGACAAATCTAAAAAAAAATTTCTGGGTGAAAGAAGCCAGATACAAAATATATACTGTATGTTACCTTTAAATAAAGTTCAAAAATTAGCAAAACAGCTATAATGGTCAAGTAATAATGGTGTACTTTTTTTTTTTGGAGCTTAGGGGTGATATCAGTTGAAGCATGAAGAAATTTTCTAAAGTGATGGAAATGTTTTATATCCTGATTTTTGGTAGTTCATATATATGTAAAATATAATAAACCTGTACACTTTAGATCTGTGCATTCTTTGAGTACAAATTATAGTTCAATTTTTAAAAATAGCCTTATTTTAAAAATAAGTAAGTATTAATGGAGTGGTACCGGCCTGTAATCCCAGGTACTTGGGAGACTAAGGCAGGAGGATCATAAATTTAAAACTCTGCAAGGCCCCCCGCCCCAAATAATTGAAAGGGCTGGGGATATAGCTTCATAGTAGAGTGCCACTGGGTTCAATCCTCAGTACTGCAGTAAGTAAGTAAGTAAGTAAGTAAGTAAGTAAGTAAGTAAGAAAATTGATAAATAGAAGTGAAAGCATTTTTTCAAGATTATTTTTAACTCAGGATTGGTTGGAACCACATCTAAATATTTTTATAGGTCTCTAAAAGGTTAAGTATTTTCTCCCATTTTTTTGCATTTCTCTACTTCTTTTTTAACACAGTGATAGTCCAGGACATATCACATTTTGCAAGTGACATCAGTTGTTTCCTGATCACGATCTGTTTGAAGCAGTGAATGTGATTGGTTGGTGCATTCGGTCTGTATCACCGATACAAAGCCTTGCTCACCATGATGGATTGGCGTGTGCATGTGTGTGTGTGTGTGTGTGTGTGTGTGTGTGTGTTATTGGTTGTGGGATTGGTCTTGACTGAGAACACTGTCTTATAGTTAGTGGGATGGCAAGTTGGCATCTCAGGCAACATTGATGGCAGAAATCTCAAAGAATATAGCAGGAATCTGCCATCTAAGGCTCAGCAAGCTCAGAAAACTTGGTTATCCTAATTGCTATAAATGGAAAGACCCTCACTATTGAGCTGCTTTGAGAGCTGCATCACACTGGGGCGGGAGGAGGGAGCCCATTTCCATAGAGATGTACCCTGTTTCTATAGAGACTCCAGCTAGGCTTCAAGGGGCTGGTGGGATAGTGCCAGTGGATGCTGCAAGCTCTGGGTCATTCTGAGGAGCCTGTTACTTTAGGGTAGGTGGCAGGGTATCATCCTATGGGGCCAGGACTAGGCTCTGTGAAGCTGTGTCAGGCCTGATTTCTAAGCAAGGTACATGGCAATAGAAACCTCAGAAAACGTCACACCCCTTACCATGCCATGGGCCACCAGAGAGCCCAGGTGTGTCTCTGTAAGCCAGGCTTGGGTATGAGCATGGACATCAATGATTGCAGAGTATCAATAATCGGGGACCATAAATCTCTTTCAGGTGAGTGCACACTGAAAACAGGGACGCGTGGAGGGAGATAGACTGGGTTTTAGAAAATCATAAGATCTCTAGGTCTAGAACACGCAGATAGACCCACTCATGGAATTGTGCGTGTGAGTCCAAGGAGCAGGGGACGATAACTGTGAAACCTGGTTTCCCAGGTTTTAAACACACCTGTTTAGTTCAAAAGAGTGATCTGAGTGCTAAACAAGATCAAAATGAAGTGGTCTGTATGTGAAGACGTGCTGTGTTGAAGGTGGGAGAAAATCTCTGAAGCCCTCATGGAGAAGGATATGGAGAACTTTAAAGTCCTAGTTGAAGAGGACATGGTAAAGACAACAAATCAGTTTGGGCAGGCTGGCTAGCTGGTGGGATCACTCAGGAAAACAGGAATATGTGAGGAATAGCAGATGTAGAGGAGGCTTTGGTGGATTTGATTTGAGTAATGTTGAATGTGAGTTATCTGTGGGATAATCACGTGGAAATGCCCTTCACAGACAGCCTAGAACTGCAGGTGTGGATTTTGGCGTCATTGTCTTGAAGGCAACTGTTAAAGTAAAGACTGAATATGAAATCCCCTAGGAGAATAGAGGAAGTAGAGAAGGAAATAGAGAAAGTAGAAATTCTTGTGATACTTGGTGTTCACGAAAATTGTAGTAAAATTTTATCCAGAAATGACTAAAAACACCACACTATCTAGTTCAGTTGTAGGTATCGCTTTCTCTAAATAATTTCCCTAAACAAGACGTTACCTTATTAGCATTGATTTACAATAAATCAACTTTGAAATGGAGCTGGAAGCTACATGTACTTGACATTTCTTACGTTCTCTGTTTTCTCTATCAACTACCTGGATGAACTTCAAGTCATTTAGAAATCAGTGACATGTACTTTCTTTTAACTCCCCGTATCAAAAAGATCAATATGACAATCTCTTTAAAGGTAGATATCTAGATGTTTTCAGAAAAAGAAATAAAATTCCACATAGAAGGCAGTTCCAGCAGATTTTACTATGGGAAATTGGTACATGGTCTGTGGATGTGTAAAAGGGAAAACTAAACGTAAATGTTCAGGAATTTAAAAATGCAATCTCTGAAGTTGTGCATACTGCTATTGTAAAGGTCTTAAATATAAAGGTCAGTTCAGGAGGGACAATTTCATGGGGCATTAAAAAAATCTCCCAATGTATGTTTATATAAATTTATCTACATATAAGTTTTTCCTTAGTTTTACTGGCTAATTTCTTGTAGGTCACGGGTGTGGGGTAGGGTGAAGGATGATACACAAACAATTTTCTTTATCCTCTATGCTCTTTATTAATGTAGGGCATTGGATTGAATCATCATCATGGTCACCATTAGAATCCATTATTATTATTCGTAGCTCATGAATGACACTTTGTGACACAATATGTACTTGCTCCTTAGAATTTATATAATGCAGCATAGAAATTAGATCAACTTTATAGTAAACCCTCTGCTCTGCAATAATAATAACCATAATTATCATAATCATCTAGGGCATATTTCATAGAAAAATAATTTGAGTGTGAGTCTTCTTAGATTGCTTCAATACACATAAATGCCTGATTTTAAAAACCTTGTTTAATGAAGTTTAAAAGTGGCATGTTTTCTGTAAAAATTAGATTGAATTTCGGATAATCCATTCTATCAAAGCTCAGTGAATTTCTTTGAAAAGATGAATTTTTACATACCTGAATCCAATCAGGATTTTTCAAATTGAGTAAGGAATAGAGACACACATTAGATAAAAATATCTAACACTTATTAAATGCCTATAAGACTTTTACATGCATTAACTTATTTGGTTTACCCAACAACCTATAAGATAACATATTATCCACATTTTACAGAAAAAAAATGAAAATTAATGCACAATATATTAATGCAAGTAGGAAAACATCAATGAATCCCTTTAATTTGCATAATGTACATTAATTTGTACATTTAATATGTATTAACAGTTATGATTTAAGAAACAAAAAAGAAATTGACTCAGAAAATTTATCATGTAATTACTATTATTTGTAGTGATACTTTGTTACCTGATGATAATACCATATATTAGTAAACTCTCTTATTATCTTCAACACCCAGACATTCTTGTCTTTGGTTCTAATAATTCATTGCACATGATTAATAGGCCAACACAGCTTTCATTAAAATTCCAAATCTCAGCGCCTTAAGAAGCTTAAAGTATTTAAATTTCAATAGAAAATCGGTGCTTCATTTAAGCACAACTAATTTTAAAATCTAAATATAAACAAAATAAAATAAATAAGTATAGAGTCTTAAAAGGAGAACTTTTTTTTTTTTTGCTTTGGCAATAAATGAAATGTTTTGCTGACTAACCTTAGGGATTCATTTTCTCAAAAGTAAAAAAAAAATTGGCATGACCAAAACAAGGAAGAATGGTGTGATCATGAAAACCCTTATGCACATCAGGGAAACAATGATTCCTATTTGATCTCAATAGCACAAGCAATGATTAAAATTTTTAAATCCAATTTTCATGTTGCCCAGTAAATTGCTTAAAACACACACACACACACACACACACACACACACACACAAACACACACACACACAGTACAAGGTCAATTTATTCAGAAAAATATCTGAATGATTTCAGGTGCTTGTGGCAATGTGAATTTATTACTGTGAAATCTATGAGCTATCTGGCCTGGCCCAGAGTTGTCCTCATATCCTTCCATGTGGTGTGGGTGCTTGGAGCCGAGGGAAAGATCAGAGGTCATTGTTCAGAACAGTTGGCCTCAGTCAGTGAGTTCCAAGTGTTCCCAGTGATGCTGGTCTATGGACACACTTTTGCGAGAAGCTGGGCTCTTTTACCTAACATGCAGGGATGCCCTTACCCCTAACTGGTAGGTTTAAAATCTTAACAAATTCACCAGGAAAAAGCCTCCCTCCTGTCTTGGAGATTCAGCACTCAATTCAGCATTTAACATCTCTTTCATTTGTAACTATTATTAAAAGTTAACTAAGCAGAAACAGTTCAAAGCAAAACTCGAACTGAAAGTACAAA